>NW_006408815.1:1891343-1933291 GCF_000296735.1 Chrysochloris asiatica | reverse complement strand
TTAAAATTATTAGCTGATAATTGAAAGGTTGGAGGTTCCAATCTGCCCAGATGAACCTCAGAAGAAGGAAAAGATGTACTTCCTAAAAATTAGCCATTGTAAATAATGACACATATAGGTCACCATGAGTCAAAATGGACCCAATGGCAACTGGTTAAAATATCAATGAAGTTTGTTTTATTAAACATAGATACTGTTGTTGCTGTCAAGTTGGTTCCAACTCATAGTGACTTTGTATAGAGTTTCCAACGAGGGGCTGGTAGGTTTGAACCACCAACCTTATGGTTAGCAGCCCAGTGCTTAACCTATAGCACCATACCAGGACTCAAACACAGGGGTTCATATTGTTAATTTTTTTATTTATTCAGCAATTTTTAAATGTATGCATTATTATTTTAACACATGCATTGTTATTCTTTTAGATGCATTAAATACACCAGTGAACAAAAGAAAAAAAAAAAATTCTTCGCCTCATGAAACTTGCATTCTAATGGGAGAGATAGTCAGTGAATAATAAGTACATACATTGTGTAATAGGGTAGCAAGTGTTAAGTAGTATAGAAAAAAGACAAAAGGGATAAAGTGGTAGGTGGAACACAAGTTGAAAATTTAAATATAATGCTCAAACTCCACATCATAAGTAAGGGTGCAAAAATTCATTTTAGATAAGACCTAAGAGTACAGAAGGAGTACATCATACAGGTATCAGGAAAAGAAATATTTCCAGCAGAATGAACAGTTACTGAACAACACTTAGACCGGAATAAAATCACAGGAGATAAAATCAGAAAGGTCATGGGGCTCAGATGATAAAGAGCACTTCGTCTTTGACTATGGTTGATGTAGAAAGTTATTGGAGGTTTTTAAGTAAGGGAGTGATCTGATCTGACACATGTTTTACCAAAATCACTCTCATTTTCATAGTGAAACAAAGGAAGTTATTGCAATAATCCAAGTTTTAAAAAACGTGGCTCGGGTAATGTGTGGGTAACAGTTGAAGTAGGAACAACTGGATATACTAACTAATCAAATAAGAGCCAAGATTGAAGGAAACATTTAAGAGTCATATCAAGAGATAGCCAACAACTGAGATAGAGGATAGAGCATGGCTGAAAACTGGGTCTCCTGGGTCAGTCATGGTTGATGAAAGAAAACTGGGATGGGACCCTAAATTGTAAAATATAGGTGAACCAGAACAGTAGCTGAAATGGAAAAAATTATGGTTTGTTAAACTGCTATAACATCCATCTGTCTCTTAGAAAACATGACTAGCGTACACACTGCACAGCCCTCAAATCTCTTGACCAGCAGAGTCATAAGCAACAGTGTCTGACTTAAAAATAGCAGCTGATCGTGCTACTGTGGACATGCGCTGCTCTCCCAAGACTGGCAGTTATCCAATCTCCCACATCAGGAAAGGGCTAACAATGCCTTTTCTAAGTCTCCCATTCCAGGGTTTTGATCCATAATATTTCTTATTTTACCTATCACTTCACTTCACCCAAATTTTATAAATTTTGCAGTTTTTAAAATCTGTTTTTATTTCACTGTGTCAAACAAGACTGAATCAGTTCAAATCAGTTCGAAGTCTTGTAGTAGAGTATAAAGCAGGTTGGGGTTAGTGGAAGCACAATACTTCATATCTGTACATGCTGAGATTAAAATATTAGATATCCAAGTGAATGCTATGAGAAAGTAATTGAGTACCAAAAAAAAAAAGGTCGGGCTTGGAAATATGAATTTATATGTTATTGTTGCTAGGTGTTACTGAGTTGGTTCCAACTCACAGCGACCCTCTATAGTGTTTCCAAGGTTGAAAATCCTTATGGGAGAAGAAAGTCTTATATTTCTCCAGAGTAATGACTGGTGGACTTGAGCTGCTGAACTTGTGGTTAGCAATCTGTTGATCATCCTACAGTGCCTCCATTACTACTACTTATATATTGGTATTGCTAAGTGTAGTCAAAGGAGCTCTGGTAGCGTAGTGGTTACGAATTGGGCTGTGAACCTCAAGATCAGCAGTTGGAAACTACCAGCTGTTCCATGGGAGAAAGATGAGGCTCTCTGCTCCTGTAAAGATTTACAGCATCAGAAACCCTGTATAGGGTCGCAATGTGTCGGAACCAACTCCACAGCACATAACAAGTGTAGTCGAGTTGGTTACAACTCATAGTGACCTTGTACAGGGTTTCCCAGGAGTTGTTGTAGGTTTGAGCCACCAACCTTGCAGTTAGCAGTCCTGTATCTACCTTTCAGCCCCACATCCAAACCTCATTTATATATTAATAACATACATGTGGAGTCTGGTGTGGCACTGTGGGATAAAACATTGGACCTCAAGGTTACTTTGAACCACAAAGTCAGTGGTTCAAACTCACCAGTCACTCCTTGGGAACCCTATACAGAGTTGCTATGAGTTGGAACTGACTCGATAGCACTTAACAACAATAACAAGAGCATACGTGTGATATTTTAAGCCTCTACTTTAGATAATCTCACAAAAGAAACATTTTTAAGAAAGAAGAGAGGCAAATTTCAGAGCCCTGGAGCACCCTCAAAATAAAAGGTCGAGGTAGGGAGAAGTAAAAGAGTCATCTAAGAAGACTGAGAAGAAGGCATCAGTGTGACCAGATGTAAACCAAGAGAGAGATCCTGGAAGCCAACTAAGGAAAGTTAAAAGGAAAAGAGGGTGATTGATGAATAAAATAGGACAAAGATTAACTGACAACAGATAGCAGCATGGGTCATAAGTAATTCTTTTTCATTTTTTACTTTAAAATAAGCTTTCATGACAAGTTTTATTTGTTTTTCAAAAATAAGTCTCTTGAATTAGTCAAGGATTCAGGAGCATAAAGGATTCCCCAGTACGTTATTCAAGGGACCTCTTAATTTTCTTTGTCTTCTTCAAGAAGAGCAAGCTGTGAGAATGCCTGAAAGTCATGAAGTAATGTGAATCTAAAACACTTTTACTGAAACTTGATTTCTTGAGCCAGAGGAAGGTCCTTACTGTAGTTGATGGTACAAGTAGATCTTCTCATGTACAGTTTCCAGGCGTCACTGCCAAACTCTTGACCACCACCAGTATGTTTCTCACCTCCAAATGCACCTCCAATTTTGGCCCCACTTGTTGGAACATTGACATTTACGACACCACAGTCTGATCCCTTGGGGCCAAGCCAGCAGAAGGCTCTTCCCAAATCCTTGGTAAAAGTGCTACTTGAAAGCCCATATTTTACTTCATTATTCCATGCAAAGTTCTCATCTTCATTCTTGAATTTAAACACATAAGGAATTGAAATAAGTGATTCTTAAAAGAACAACATTTGGGGTTGGTGAAGTGAAGTCAGCTCAATTAGAGTTGGCAAAAGAGAACGTAGAAGCAAATGATTAAAGACCATGGCAAATAGAGTTCTTTCTAGGAGTTGTACACCAAGAGAAGTAGAAAAATGAACTCAAGCTGGATGGAAAAGAATTAGAAAGTATTTCATTTGTTGGATTGTTTGTTAAAGGTGGGGGAGATAGCTGCATGTTTGTATGAGTATATTCTTGGAAATGAATAAAATAGGAGCAAGAGGGAAGAATTGTTGAAGTGGTGTTGACTTAAATAGAACTGTGATGGCTCATCTGGGTAGGAGAGCAAATATAGGAACATATGCTGATAGTGGGTAGACATGCTGTGAGAGTCGTTGACAGTCAATTTCTAATTTCTTCAATATTCTTAATAAAGTAGGAAACAAGATCATCAGCAGAGAAACAGGTACAGAAAGGAAGGGATGAAGATTTGAGCAAAGAATAAAATGGGCAACCCCAGTAGTGGAAGAGTTAATGGACTAAGGCTAATTTGGTGAATGCTTGGGAGAACAGACCATTAAAGGCTTTTCCTTAACCACGTTCAACTGCATGGATAGAAGGGCAGAAAATTCAGATAATTGGCTCCTTTCAGAACTATTATTGTTTCAAGTGAGAAAGACAAAATGAGAGGGCAAATGAGGTTGAAGATGTATGTAAGGATGACAGTAATGATTAGTCAATAATTACATTAATCATTGCATAATTGTTAGTCAGTGATTATGGAATCAAGTTGAGCAAGGACAGAGAGATCATTGACAGATGGGAACAAAATAAAGAATAGAGTCATGTGGGGATTAGAGTGTTGAAAACTAGGTGTGTCCTGGGAGTCTGGGCTTCTTTTGGTGACTGGCATGAAAGGGATTCATGTATAAGAACATTAGTTCTAGTTGGCTCAAGGCAATCGTGTGTGTGCTGGGATAGATATGTGGACTCCATTTTGAATCATTGCTGTAGGTAGTCTTAGTATTATTTTTTTTTTCTGGTAGCGTAGTGGTTACGAATCGGGCTGCGAACCTTAGGGTCAGCGGTTCGAAACTACCAGCCGCTCCGCGGGAGAAAGATGAGGCTTTCTACTCCCGTAAAGATTTACACCCTCGGAAACCCTGTACAGGGTCGCTATGGGTCGGACCCGACTCGATGGCACTTAACAACAACATTTTTCTAATACTCTTCACTACCTATAACATCTGGAGTGCATTAAGTACGTGTTGAAAGAATAAATGAATAATTAACTTTTTCATTCATCAAATCATTGCTGCTACTATTAAAGGTTTTCTCTCAAATTTAATATTTCATACTTACACATTTATTCCTGAAGACTTGCCTCAAGGTGTGCTCTCTCAGGGAAACAGTCTGAGTACTACCATTGTACTTTCTATCACTTCTTTTTTTCCGTCTCACTCAACACAATTATTTGTCCTAGAACTTTTTTCACTTTGTGATATTTACTTTAAGACTATTCTCATTTTTAAAATAAATAATAATATGCATAATTTGAATAATCATCTGTTGACTTGGTAATGTATCAACTGGCTGAGGCTGACCTATGTCTCCCAGAATCCTCTTTCTCATGTGTTTCTGATCAGGATAATCCACAAAGGAGATTCTGGTGACATTTGAAGAGTCTAAGGAAAAACAAAAGTCATTTTTTGTAACTGACACATTTTATTGCCAGTCTGTTGACTCACCACTTTAGCATCAAGCTGCAGCTGGGGTTGCAAATGCTCTACTTTCCCTGGATTTTCCTTTATCTTTTCTGGTTGCTAGACCTGTGTGTTGTTACTTTTACAACAAAAGGTCCAGGCTTCTACATAACATCCTTCTAGCAAGGTTGTAGACAACAGGAATGAACCTGACTTTTAGTTTCTCCTCATGGGAGGTCAAACTCATGAATGCCACCTCAATATGATCTTCCCTTCCCTGTGGGCTTCAAACTCTAATATCAGTTACAGTGACACAGCTTTACAGATAAGGTAAAATGTATAAAGTGACAACAATGTGTCAATCATTTCCCTGGAACAGATCCTTACTGGTTCTACTTCTCTGTAGCATTGATACACCCTACTATGCAAAATTGCAAAGTTCTAGGCTCTAGTGCTTCAGAGTTTTAAGACATCTCCTTGACCCAGAGAGGATTAAAATCTAAATAAAAGGAACCTGCAACTATGTATATGTAATTTATTTTCTCAAATATATTGCATGAACCATGAAGGTTTAAACAGAATCTTCTCTATGTAATGGAAG
The DNA here is from genome assembly GCF_000296735.1 of Chrysochloris asiatica. Classification (NCBI taxonomy): domain Eukaryota; kingdom Metazoa; phylum Chordata; class Mammalia; order Afrosoricida; family Chrysochloridae; genus Chrysochloris; species Chrysochloris asiatica. Next base: position 1,927,696 of record NW_006408815.1, on the reverse strand, counting down.
TCCTTACTAAAACTTTTCAGTGCCAGTGTAACCACTCCTCATTCATTCATTACCATCGAGGCAGTTACAGCACAGTTGAATAACAGAACAAAACTTTGCCTGGTCCCAAACCATCTTCACAACCATTAGTCAGCTGGGCTCCATTGTTACGGCCCCTGTGCATTTTGAGTGTCTTCCAACTTAGGGGACTTATCTAGCACTAAGCTTCTGTTGTGATCCACTGGATTTGGGGCTAACTTTTGGAAATTGATAGCCAGACCTTTTTTCCTAATTTATCTTAATCCTCAAGCTTTGCTGAAAACTGTCCACCATGGGTGACCCTGCTGATATCTTCAGCAACCAGTGGCATAGCTTTTAGCTTCATAGCAACATACAAGCCATGAGAGTACAACAAACTGACAGACAAATGCTGAAATGTGGTCAAAAGAATTAATAAATTATAGTAAGTTGAGTACTATCTTCCCAGGGATAGACTAGAAATTTCACATTATTCAAAGTTTCAACTAATAACAGGTGTCATCAGCATCATGGCAGATATGGGGCATGGAGAGAAGGGAAGGGAATACATTTTTCTGCAGACATCCATCAGAGTATTCCAGGCTAATGAGATGAACCGTGAGTAGCTGGTGAAAACACCAGTTAAGCTGCTGTAGGTGTCCCCCTGAAATTATTATAAACTGTCTTCCAGGAGGAAAGCTCTTGAGAAGGAATAGAGCAGTCATTTCAGAAGACTTCAGGGGTTTTTTTCTTACCTCCCTCCCCAAGCAATAAGAGTGTGGCCTTGATATGATTCTCTCATAGGAAGTCAACCTACAGAGAACTCTTTGCTCATCTTGTTCAAATAGAACAGCGTTTGAGGCTCATGGATTGTCATGGTTTTCAAGGTCTGTCTACCCCTTAATGGAAATATCAATTGGGTTCTTCCCAGTCAAGCCAAGAAGTTTTAATTGCATTATTTATTCCAGGCAGACTATTCTACTTTTAACAATCCTGATCTTGTTGAAAGGAAAAGCCAATTTTACCACTATTGAGCTAATGCAGTGTTTTGTGCAAATACAACCCCTTTATCAGAAAAAATCAAAGTCATTATTTCTAATACACTTTCACACCAACCTGCAAAGTAGGTGGGTGGCAAGTATTATTATTCATAAACAGATGGAAAAGGCAAATTATGGTGCAGATGAGAATAGAACTAGTTATTCTGACACCTAGATAATTCTTCTCACCTTTTCTCTCTTAATCTCTTTCGTTTTCCTCCTTCTTTTTGTCTGCTAAATATCACAGCAATTAAGTATGTAATTCTATAAACTCTAATGAATGGGGTACACTATTGATCTTCAGAAATATGTCCTAAGAAATCCAAGCTGCCTTCTATTTTTCAGAGTCTCTAAAGTATTATGGTGTGGTATTGGAGGTTAATGCACTGGACTGCAAGGTTGATTTGACCCACAAGATCGGCAGTTCCAGCTTACCAGCCACTCCTCGGAAACCCTATATAGAATTGCTATGACTTGGAACTGAACAACAGCAAAGTATTATGAAACACTTAGAGCTACTCTTAGTGTTTAAGTGTTAATTCTTTCTAAAGAATGATCTTGGGAAAGCTACTGATACTTTTTGTTCATCCACTTACTTTAAGGTCCACTTCATGTCACACTGCCACTTCTAGACATCACCTTTCTACCCAGAGAGGCACCTTGGGCAATGTGCTCCTTGGGCAATGTGACTCTCTACTTATGTCTACTTTTCATCATGACCATATGCCTACTTCCAGTATCTGCTTGTCAGTCATACAAGGCTATGATGTCTTTTTCACAGTCATGCTCCTCATTTCAAGTCAAGCTATGGATTTAAGTGACCTGAGTTTTCTTGTAGATAACTCATTAACAACTTAAATCAGTTCCTTGGTGACTTCATCCCATTTGCCTGCTCTCTCACAGGACTTTATTTATCCGTTCCCATAAGTGTACACTGGATTATTCTGATCCAGGTAAACCTTTGCTATCATTCCATATACTGATCACAGCTACTATTTTTCCAGCTTCTGTGACAAGTACACAGTTAATTTCAATCTTGGCGCTACCAGTCCATTTTCCATTGTATTTCTTTCCATCACTACTCTTTTTGCTTTGTTCTTCTTTCCTTCTAAGCAGAGTTAAACGACCTAGCATTTAAAACATACTCTTACAAATACCCTAAATTCCTTTGTCCCATTGTCATTTCATTTTATACATTTGAAATACTCCCCTCTTGAATGAACTCAAGTATCCACTCTTTTTGTGCAGACAAGTACAGGCTGCTTGGAACTGCTAGAGACATGAACAAGGCAGACAAATCAGCACCAGTGTAAACACGTGGTCCCCCAACTCGAATGGACTCTTCACTCTTTTCTCACCAGGTGTTGTATTTCACCGAGAAACTAAAAGACCTTTTATGGAAATTTCCTTAAACATCTGCGTATACCAATCTGTATACCAGCCTTTGCACTCACAGCCACTCTGTAGCACTCTCCTGTTTATCACAGAAATCATTATCGATCATCTATAGAATCCTCAACTTTCATAAGTCACTGTATTCCTCTATCCTAATTCTCTGCTTACCATGCTATTACATAGAAAAAAATAAAATCATTAGATATAAAAACAGCAGTAACCACCTGCCAACACTTAATATGGAGTCCTTTTGTAGCACTGTGAGTTAATGTACTGGACTTGGATGGCAAGGTTAGTTTGAACTGCAAGGTTGGCTATTCAAGCTCACCAGCCAGTTCTTTGGAAACCCTATATAGGTTCACTATGAGTTGGAACCGACTCAACGAGATTTCACAACAACAACAATACCAGCACTTAATCTACATACCCATATAGACTATTTCTTTATCTCCTAGACTATTTCTTTATCTCCTATCCATTGCTTTCTTAATACGTTTGTAACTTTTTATTGGTTCTTTCTTATCAACTTTTAAATACACTCATTTCTCTCACTTTACTATGGTGGTGGTGGTGGTGGTGGTTATATGCCATGGTGTTGGTTCCAATTTATAGCAACCCTGTGCAGAGTTTCCAAGGCTGTAAATCTTTATGGGAGCAGAAAGCCTCATCATTCTACCATGGGACCACTGGTAGTTTTGAACTACTGACTGTGAGATTAGCAGTTGACTCATAACCGGTACTCTACCAGAGCTCCTATGGTGGTGTTGATTTAGGTGTGCTGTGGAGTTTTTTCTGACTCATAGTGACCCTGCATAGGCTATAAACCATTAAGGGAGCAGAAAGTCTCATGTATGTCTCTTGGAAACCGAGAAACTGCTGACCTTGACATTAGCAGTCCAACTTGTAACACGTATGCTACCAGAGCTCCTGTCAGCAGCTAAAAATTTCCCCTGACCCTGTGTTGACTCTAGCCAGGACCCTTCCTCTCTTCTGTCAGACCCAAATGTATTCAAGCATCTTGTACACTTGCCATCTACATTTTCTTGCCACCTCTTCATACATCCAGGTCTGTACCAGCTAGTGCCCTTACTGTGCCCTCAAAAGTGCTGTCACCAAAGTCATAACAAAGACCTCCAGTACTGTAAATCATTTCTGTGTGTGGTGTTTAGTAAGTGATAAATATTTGTTGAATACATGTACATATGTCTCTGAAGAAGTTCAAGTATTAAGAACAGGGTATCCATGATGAATAATTTCAAAGCTTGTTCTTTAGAAAAGTTAGATTTGTACATGCATTCATGCATGCATTTGTTTTATTCCTTCATTCAAAATTACTAACGATGTCAGTCTCTAGGTTAGATGCTGGAATGTAGAATAAATAAAACTATTCTCTGCTTATAAGAACAGTCTACTGGGGGAGAGAGGCATGTTCTAGATGATATTAAAACAATGTGGTTAAATGCAATACAAATATAAACATAATGTACTGCGTACTCCCATGATGCCAGTAAATGAACAAAAATAATATAGATAATGAAAGGAATTTTGAAAAGAAGAATTTCTGGGAAATTAAATTACTTAGTGTAGTTCTATAACCTTCAAAAATTATATGGAAGATCTTGAAAGCCCCTGGTCATATGCCAATTGCTCAAGAAAACGGAAAACAGCACCTTGTAGACTTCCAGCTCTGCTGAGATTTCTCTAGCCTTGTGTGTTTTGGATTCTTATAATATACTGAAATATTTTTATTATATATACTTTTATTTATTTTCTTGTTATTGTTGTGGAAAATGTACACAGCAAAACATACACCAGTTCAACATTTTCTATGTGAACCGTTTAACGGCAATGCTTACGTTCCTCAAGTTGTGTGACCAACTTCACTCTCCTTTTCTGGGTTGTTCCTCTGTCATTAACGTTTTAATTCCCTGCCCCCTAAGATTCCTATCTCATCGTTCAAGTTGCGCTTGTCAATTTGATCCTATAGTCTTTAAAAAGTCTAATGCTCAAGTCATTTTTTCACCAATTAAGCTACATTATTATTTGGTTTTAAGAAGATTTCAAAAGGATATTTTTGGTTTGAGATTTAAAGATGATCTCTGGGCCATGATTTCAGGGATTCATCCAATTTTCATGACTCTAGGAAGTCTGGAGTCCATAGAATTTGAAATTCTGTTCTGCATATAAATATACCAGCGTCTTCTGTGGAAGAATGTGGTGGATTCTTTGATTAAAATGTTAAGTAATGGTAGCCAGGCACCCTTCAGGGTGAGCTTGAACTGCCGACCTTGCAGTTCAAATGGCTTTGCAGTCTGGAGCGTTAACCCACAGCGCCACACCAGGACTCCATACTTTCCATACCATCCCCTTGTTTTTGACTCTCCTTTTCTTTCTTGTGTTCCAGGCCAATACAAGTGAATTGTGCCTTGGATGGTGCTTCCAAGTTTTTAAGAACCCCCCAAAGCACTATGCATAGGAGTCTTGGTGTGGTGCTGTGGACTAATGTATCAGACTGCAAAGTCGTTTGAACTGCAAGGTTGGTGGTTCAAGCGTACCAGCTGCTCCTAGGAAACCCTATACAGGGTCGCTATGGGTCAGAACCAATTACAAAGCACACCACAATCACCAATACCACCAGGAGGTAGAATGGAAATACTAAACACGTTATTAGGACAATTAATTGGAGTGTCCCATGAAATCATGATTTGTTGCACTGTAGCCTAATGTGCTTGATGGCAAAGTCAGTTTGAACCACAAGGTCAACAGCTCAAGCTCACCAGCCACTCCTAGGAAACCCTATACAGGGTTGCTATGGGTCAGAATGGACGTTGTGACCCTATGCACAACAGAACAAACCACTGCTCAGCCCTACACCAGTCTCACAATTGTTATGCTTCAGTTTATTTTCAAAGGATTTCATATTTCATTGTGTTTTTGATTCATAACTTTCTTGTGGCTAATGACACTGAACATCTTTTCATAAGTCTCATAGTCAGTTGAATGTCCTCTTTCATAAAATGTTTTTTAAAGTCCTTTCCTTATTTTATGATTGGCCTGTTTATCTTTTTGTTATTAAGTTGTAAAAGTTTTATATATTTTTTATTAGAATCTTCTCAGATATATGGCTTCTGTATAATTTTGGTGCCTTGAATTTACTTGATATTGGCTATCCTAGCTAAAGTCTTAATTCCCATCAAATGATTATGTTGTTGTTGTTGTTAAGTGCCGTTGAGTTGGTTCCAACTCATAGCAACTCTGTGCAGAGTTTCCCAGGAGCAGCTAGTGAAATTGAACCAATGACCCTGTGGTTCAAACCAACTTTGCTGTCCAGTGCATTATCCCACAGCGCCACACCAGGGCTCCATTAGATAAAACCATGATTGGGTGGTGGTGGTGGTGGAGGTATGTGCCATGGAATCGGTTCCAACTCATGAAGACCCTGTATAGGGTTTCTGAGGCTGTAAATCTTTACGGGAGCAGAAAGTCTCATCTTTCTCCCAAGGGACAGCTCGTAGTTTCGAACAGCTGACCTTGAGTTTAGCAGCCCAGCTCTTAACTATGTGATTAGGGTTTATAAGATTCTATCACTAGGATTAGTTAGTTTTGCCATCCTGCTATGTCTAAAATGAGCCTTATCAGAAGCTGTAACAGGTGATCTCAGAACGATCAAGAAAGAAGAGTCATGAACAGAGCTTGAGACTCCTGTCTGGAAAACTGATAGCAGCCAGCAGAGGTGGCAACATGGAGAGACAGAGCTGCTTCAGGCTTCCCAGGCCCTGGGCCATGTACAGATGAGTACCTACAGGCAGGAGGCAGACTTACAGAATGTGACCTGCGGGAATTTACAGATGGGCTAAAGGAGCTTTGTAACCCTTGCCTGAGCAGGGCAGAGGAACCACATGGTTGAGAAGTTGAAGACAAGAGTGAGGCCTCCCTGCAGCTCAGCAGAGAACAGGTATTCCTGACTGGAAAACTGCTGTATCCTGAGTTGTTTCTTATCCTGAATCTCCTTAATATACTGCATAGTCATGAGTATTGTCTGTGAGTTCTGTGTGGCCATTGCAATGGATTATTTTGAACTCAGATGTGAAGCACAGTGTGCTGTGGGAGGGATGGTTGGAATCAGAATAGGGTCAAAAAGATTGGAGGTTTAAGGCATGTCAGATCTCTGCTTCATAGACATAGGCCTTAGGCTGATTTTGTGTTTGATTTTCCTTTTCCCTTGTGAACTTAAAAGAAGTCAGATAGGGCATCTATGCAGTTTTTTCAATAGTCAAATATTTGTATTTTGAAATGAAATATGATGAAAAGGATATTTCAAAATTTACTATTTCAAATTGCATCTCTGCTACAAAATAGAGGTGCATATTAATATATACTCCAAACTTTCTATATAGTTTATTTTCTTGTCAATCAGCCATAATAGAACTATATAACATTCTACTGTTGTTTTTCTTTAAAATACCAAAACTGAGTCAAGCTAAGAAAAAGTCTTTCTCACAGATGACAATATTTATTATAATTTGTGTTTGGCCACTAGTATAAACATCATAATTTGTTATTTCAACAATGTCATCGTGTTGAATAGACTACAATGATTACAAGTTATTTTTTGACATCACTAATACCATTTTCACATTTGAATAGAATTCTAACTTTTATCCCTAGTTATTTAATCTGAAATTTCACAGGGAAGACAAAAGTTATAGGAATCCCCAAATACAATAATTTTAATTGAAAAAACATAGAAGACAAAAACCAACTCTCAGAGAGGACTAGGGTTCATAGAATCAAATAACAAACGACATTGCCTTCGTATAAAGGACTAGATAGCATTGACTTAAAAACAATTTTTCCACACTCATATTAGCTATTGTTGTGGTTGCAGTTGTTGTTCAGCGCAGTTGAGTCAGCCCCTACTCTGTATAGAGTTTCCAAGGAGCAGATGGTGAGTTTTAGTAACCGACCTTGTTGTTTAAACCAAACTTAATGATCCAGTGCATTATCCTGTAGCATCAAACCAGGACTCCATTAGCTATTACAGGTTTCATTCTTCCCAAATACAAACCCATAACCATTGAGTCAATTCCAACTCATAGTGATCTTATGTTGTTGTTGTTAAGTGCCATCGAGTCAGTTGCGACCCATAGTGACCCTGAATAGGGTTTCTGAGGCTGTAAATCTTTACGGAGCAGAAAGTCTCATCTTTCTCCCACGGAACAGCTGGTAGTTTCGAACTGCTGACCTTGCGGTTCACAACCTGATTCGTAACCACTACGCTACCAGAGCTCCTTACGCTACCAGAGCTCCTTAGTGACCTTATAGGAAAGAGTAAAACTACCACATAAGGTTTCTGAGACAAAATCTTTGAGAGCCGACAGTCTCACCATTTTCTTGAGGAGTAAGTTGTGGATTTGAACCACTAACCTTACAGTTAGCCAAACATTTAACCCACTGCACAACCAGGGAAATAAATCTGCATTTAATGAGCATAAAGAAATATGACAGTAGCCATTAGTACACATGATAAAGTTTGCTGTTGGCTAAAATCAAATGAGAGATAAAAATCCACCCCCAGCAAAAAAAAAAAAAAAATTCAAAAGCCTCAAATTTTTTCAAGAAAAATAGGACTTCTTCCAAAATTGTGGTAATATCAGGCATGATAACAGAAGAAGCTATAATTATTAAAATATAATGGACAAAAGTTAAAAGTTAATAAACCGAATCAAAAATTTAATAAATATTTATTGCAGAAAAATGATACCAGATAAAATAACTTCATAAAAAAATAGTTGTTTTATTTTCATTGACCACAGAATTGCAAAATTAATTAAGTTAGTATAATGGAATTCATTTTTTGGATGTAAATTTTCCAATGTTATAAAATACTTGATTAAATTGTTTTTGACATACATGAAATGTATATAAATACAGAAATTCAGAAAGGTTATACATGCAGGGGTTGAAGTATTTTTTCTCTTTTAGTAATATTTTCTGACTTTTATATACACAAATTTGTTTATTCATTAAAATGGAATAAATTAATAAAAGGAATACAATTAATAACTCCTTCACATTTCAAGTCAGGGTCTTCTCCCTTAAATAATAATAGCGTAGGTCATTCATTCCAAGTCTCTTACCTCAATAAATAAGGAAAGAGAAAAAATATATACCTAATGTACTTGAAATCACTAGGGAGCTTTGCTGTTAAGTGCCATTAAGTCGGTATTGACTCATAGTGATTCTCTTTAGGATTTCAAAAGCTGTAAATCTTTGCAGGAGCAGAAAGCCTCATGTTTCTCCCATGGTGCAGGTGGTAGACTTGAACCACCAGCTTTGTGGTTTTCAGTCCAGTGTTTATCCTATGGAAAATCAAATACACCTAATGTTTGAAATCATTAGCGAGTTAGAAAGCCAATAAAAATGATAATCAAGCAAAGCTAAAATCCATCCTGGTGAGCCTGTCGTTTGGGTAGATTTTCCCCCAAGGAATTCTGCTAATTACCAGAAAGGTATCTATGAAACTCAGAAGCTTAGCTGAATTTTTTTAGCAGCTATAAAGTAGTAATGGCATAGAAGATTCTGACAACTGTTTTTTGTGGATCTAAAAGGACACAGGACAATCACAGGGGCTTATTATTAAGACATTGTAAAGAAAACTGGAAAACTGCATTGGTGAGAAAAAGGCCAGGAAAGTTCTGCTTAGGATTTTGTTTTGTTTTCTTTTTTTTTTTTTTTTCTACCACAACGTGCTCATTCTTCGAGGGTAACAAAAGCTGAGAATTTCATTTGGAAACCTCACCCCATCTACTCCCAGTCTGATGTTGCCCCTTCAGACTGCCTTTTGTTTACAAAACTCAAAGAACATTTAAAAGGAAACAACTTGAATCCTTCAAGGATGCCAAAAATTGTCATTTTGACATGGTGTAAATACAGAATTCTACGGGCAAAGGGCAGAAAGATGGAAACACCACCTTTTAGCAGTATATAGACCTAGACAGAGGATATGTCAAGAAACAATCTTTTCACATTTTGATGTGTTAATTTAATTAAGATTTTTGTGATTTTGCAGCAATATTTTTTACTTACCTTGGCGTATAATTTTTAATGAGGTATATAGCAAAAACTCCTGATTCTCCATGTCACATCTCCTCAACCCACATATAATTTTACTGATTGGTGTCAGCAGTTCCATGTGGTCTCAGTTGCATCCAACTCAAATAAGTGTCATCATAGATCGTTCCTTTCCACGTCACCATTTTCTCCACTGTCATGGAAACATATTGATTACCAAGTTAGCACATACTGGAAGTTTGAGGAAATTCACTTTTTACATGAACCCTGAACTAAAGAGAAAACAATTCAATGGATAAATGCTCTTATCTTGGGTTCTTCAGGCAGATGAGTACATCTAAATTTAGATATGATTTTATTCAGATTTAATCTGAACAAATTGTACATGGTTTCTGATTCTGTCACTTGATGTTTTCTGAAAGTTTTGAAAATTTTTCAGAAATCTTTTTCTTCCACTTTCTTCTCTTTTTTCAGTAGTAATTGATTTATGCATTTGTGTTGTTGTCTGATTTTTTTTTTTCTTAATTTATCTTTCAATTCACTAATTCTCTCCTCACTGGGTTATTGATAGATTCACCAGTTAAATTATTGATTAGGGCTACTGTGCTTCTTTATTATAGATTTCCATTTTGATTCTTTTTTTAAAAAGTTTCCAATTCTCTAACAAATGTGCCAATCCCCTTGTTTAGTTCCTTAAACATCTTCAGCATAACCAGTATCTGACAATGCCTTCATCTGAATTCTCTTTCTGTTTCTATTATGCACTGTTTCCCATTATTTTTCTTGTTTATACACATCATTTTACACATCTGTTTATAGTCATGTCCTCCCAAAGCCATGACCCCCAATTCATTTTGGAGAATAGATTTCTAATAATAGTAATAGTATCTACTACAGTAACAATACTGTACTGGACATGCAAGTAAACATTCTAGATATGATCAGAAGCATAAAGAAAGCATTTTTGACTTTTTTTTTATTATGAGCAATTCTGTCACTACAGTAACTAATTGCATCGTTGAGTCCTGGTGTGGCACTGTGGACTAATGTGTCAGACTGCAAAGTCATTTGAACTGCAAGGTCGGTGAGTCAAGCTCACCAGCTGCTCCTTGGAAACCCTACACAGGGTCACTATGGGTTGGAACCAACTCGGTGGCACTACACAACAACAATCATCACTAAAGAATGTTTACCGAGTTATATGCAACATTTTGGAAAATTGATGAAGGCTTAGTTCTTGCCCACTGGGAGCTTACGATCTGTGGTTTACATTAGTCCCATTTGTTTACCTACTGACTGTTTCTCTGACTTTTGCAAAATTAATCCAAACTTGAACTAAATTTAAAAAGTGAAGTTTCAACACATTTTTAAATAGCTAGGGAAAAAACCGGAGCAGGAAACTAAGGAGCTGGTGCCTTCAACCTGCCGTTCAGGCCTGCTGTGGATGGTGACATATTCCAGCCAAGATTTCCATCTTTCAAAAGTCTGGCAGGTGGTCAGAGACACCTGTGGTTCTTTCTTCCCTAGAATATACCCAGCCAAAGTATTCTTAAATTAATAATAAAATCAAAAGCTTGCAACCAGGCGACCCCTTGTGAGGCTATTTCTATAACTCGCCTATCATTTTGCACATCTCCACACACAGCTGAACACAGATTTGTTTGAAGTTCTAGTTCATATGTATGTCACATTTATAAAGAAAAAAAATTCAGTGAAGTGAGTTATTTTTAGAGGAAATTTCGCTCAAGAGAAAGTTTGTCATAGAATATCTGCTCATATTAAAGGCAGGACCCATGTGAAGGCATTGTTCCATCTGTTCTGCTGGCTGCATAGGTAACAGGAAATCTTTTGTAGTACTTTTCTTTCTCTCTCTTTTTTTCTTTTCATTTTGCTACCACATCTTGCTTGCAGTCATCAGTTTTGAGGCTTACTGTACTGAAGATTCTGAATGCTTAGCATACGGAAAGTTCTTTCTATATTATCAGTCATTGCAATATAAAAAAAAGATAATACTCACAACTTGACATCATTAAAATGTATTTTGTCATTTTCCTTTAGTCTTTATTGTTTTGAAGAAACAAATCAATATAGATATGTTTCCCATTTCCCAGTTCTATCTATTTTATCCTTCTAAAAGATAACCACTATCAGGAATCCTGGTGTGGCACTATAGGTTAAGCACTGGACCGTAAGATGGGCTTGAACCACAAAGTGGTGGTTCAACTCATCAGTTGCTCCTTGGAAATCCTTTACAGGGCTGCTATGAGTTGGAACCAACTCGAAGACACTTAACAATAACAAAAACAGCATCATATTTTTCTTGTTTATTTAGTTTTAGTAATGCTTTCATGCCTTTGTTATATATAAGGACTTTTGTTGTTGTTGTTGTTAAGTGCCGTGGAGTCAGTTCTGACTCATAGAGACCCTATATAGGGTTTCTGAGGAACTGCTAGTGGATTTAAACTGCCAACCTTGCAGTTAGCAGTCCAATGCTTATCCTACAGCATCACACCAGAACTCCATATGTGAAGGTTGTTGCTATTAAGTGCTGTAGAGTCAGTTCTGACTCATAGAGACCCAGTATAGGGCTTCCAAGGAGTGGCTGGTGAACTTGAACCACCAACCTTGCGGTTCACAATCCAGTGCTGATGATACAGCGCCACACTAGAGTCCATGTGAGGCTATGTACCTCTAAATAGTACAACCAATATTTTTGCATGTAGTTAAATTTTGTATATAAGATATAACACTGTAAATGTTATTTAAAGGTGTAATATTATAAATATTTTAATATGAATTATGTCTCAACATAAAAAAAAGGCCTCACAGCTTGACCAATAAGCAGCATCATGATAAACAAAAAGAAGACTGAAGTTTCAAGGATTTAGTTTAGTTAGGTACACAATCAACAACTAGGGGAGCAGTAGTTAGAAAATCAAGTGATGTATTGAAGTGGACAAATCCGCTGCAAAAGATCTCTTTAAAGGCTAAGGAGCAAAGATGTTACCACCAGGGTGTGCCCAACCTAAGCCTTCATGTTTTCAATTGCCTTGTATGCATGCAGAAGCTGGGCAATGAATAAGGAACACTGAAGAGGCCTAAATGCCTTTGAATTATGTATGGTGCTGGCAAAAAATTGTAGCTATGCCAGAAGAAACAACAATTCTGTCTTGAAAGAACTACAGTGAGAATAGTCCTTAGAAGTGATGATGGTCCTACTTCATCTCATGTACTTTGGACATGTTGTCAGGAGGGATCGGTCCCTGGGAAAGACATCATGCTTAGTAAAGTAAAAGTTGCTGTAACAATGGGTTTAAGCATAGGGACAATGATGAGGATGTTGCAGGAACAGGCATTGTTCTGTTCGATTGTACATGTGGTTGTTATCAGTTAAAACCTTCTCACTGGTACCTCACAACAACATGGGTAATCTTATTTTATCTCTTGCTTTTTACACTCAACATTTTCGGAGATTGATAAATTTTGATACCTTAAAAGTTACTTCATTCATTTTTACTATTGAAGAATATCCCTTGCATGCATGTACCAAAACGTAAATATTTGTGCTCCTGCATCTGAACATTTATTTCCAGTTTCTCTCAGAGACAAAATTGCAACCAGTATATTCTTGTTCCTGTCTCATTGTAGTCCTGTGAGCTCCTCTAGGAGCATACCCTAGCAGTACAACGTTTGAATCATAAGGTATCCACCTTCAATTATATCAAACATTGGCAAATTTACTCCAATGGTTTGTATGAGCTCATGGTAAACTCTTAATTATAATTTGTTAACCTGACTTGTGGTATCTAGGACAACCAGACACCCTCAACTCCACCCTGGACAGATCATAACCAAGCAGGTGTCAACCATAATTTAAACAATAATCATTGCAGCAGAGTAAGCTGACCTCTGCTCACAAAAAAGAATTTGTCTTACAACTGAAATGTATTTCAGATTCTGTGGGATGAAATGTCTAATCCCAATTTACATGATATGGCACAAAGTGATTAAACGGCTGATGTGTATCAAAAGCCAATCTATCTAAAAGTCAGCCTCCTTTGTTTTATAATTGAACCATATTTGGTGAAGTTTAATTAGATTGTCACTGGCCAGCCCCTTGAGTTTTATTAATTTAATGACATCAAAGTTAAAAGATCCTAGTCTGCTGTGAAAACACTTCTTGTTGTCTTTGAATGAGAGCATGCATTCTCTTACAGTGTAGTCTGAAGCCAATGTTCTTCTTGTTATTTGCCATCAAATTGATATTGACTCATGACAACTCCATGTGTGCATAATAGAATTGTCCCAAAAGGTTTTCAAGACTGGGACCTTTCAGAAGCAGGTCACCAGGCCTATCTGTGAGGTTACTCTAGTTGGGTCTGAACTGCTAGCCTTTGAATGCTTAATCTTTTGAACCACCCAGGGGGTCCTGAGGGCTTCCCTAAAACTCCTAGGAGCAAAAAAAACACACATTTCAAACAAAAATCACACAGGAAAAACTGCAGGTACTCATTGGTTAGAAGGTGGTTGTTGTTAGGTGCTATGGAGTTAGCTAGGACTCATAGCAACCCTATGCACAACAGAACATTCTGACAATTGTTATGTCTGAACCCAATGTTGCAGCCACAGTATCCTTTAGGACCTTTCTCTTTTTCACTGATTCTTCACTTTACCAAGCATGATGTCCTTCTCCATGAACTGGTCCTTCTTAATAACTGGTCCTTCCTCATGTCCAAACTACATGAGACAAAGTCTCACCAGATTGTTTGTTCTTCTACTACTGCTTTCAATATTCTTCACCAATACCCCGATTTGATTGCATTAATTCTTCTCTGTTCCTTATGCATTGCCCAACTTTCATATGCATATGAGCCAATTGAAAATACTATGGCCTGGGTCAGACACACCTTAATCCTCAAAGTGACATCTTTCTTCTTTAACACTTTAAAGAGGACTTTTGCAGGAGATTTGCCCAATGCAACATGTGCTTTGATTTTTTGGACTACTTCTTCCATGAGCATTGATTGTGGATCCAAGTAAAATGAAATCCTTGACAACTTCAATCTTTTCTTTATTTATCATGATGCCATTTACTGGACTAGTGGTGAGCATTTTTGTTTTCTTTACATTGAGTTAGAATCCATACTAAAGCCTGTATTTTTTAAATCTTCATCAGAAAATACCTCAAGTCATCTTAGCTTTCAACAATCAAATTGTGTCATCAGCATATCACAGGTTGTTAATGAGTCTTCCTCAATTTTGTGCCATATTTTTCTTTATATAGTACAGCTTCTTGAATTATTTTAAATAAGTATAGTGAAAGAATTTAACTCTAAAGTACACCTCTCCTGATTTTAAATCATGCAATACCCTCTTGTTCTTTTCAAATGATTGGCTCTTGATCTATGCACAGGTTCTGTATGAATACAATAAAGTGTTCTGGAATTTCCATTCTTTTCAGTATAAATGGGTGGAGGAAGAGAGGCATAATCACCAATCACTAAAGATCAGTTGTGAGAGTTCTGTCACAGAATAGCATGAGTCAGTGAATACACTCCAGACTCATTGTACAAAGGTGAACCCTACATTCATTACTATCTGTGTGACCTAGAAAAAGTGTCCTGTTGGCACGTGGGTTAAGTGTTGGACTGCTAATGGAAAGGTTGATAGTTCAAACTTACCAGTCTCTATGAGGGACAAAGATGAGGTAGTGGGCTTCTGTCAAAATGTGCCATCTCAGCTATCCTGTGGGGCAGTTCTACTCTGTCCTATAGAGCTGCTATGAGTTGGAATTGACTGGATGGCAGTAGGGTTTTTTGGTTTTGTGTGACCTACAGCAAGATACTTAGCCTGTTTTGACCTTAGCTACTCATCTGTGAAATAGGGATGTCGATGACATCTACTTCATATGTATGTTGTGAGAACTAAATGAATGAAGTGCTTACACCAGTGTCTTGTTAAGTGCTTTGCCACCTTTTGCTCCAATTGTTCTGTATTACAGGTAAAGCATGTGGTTTGTGAAAAAAAAATATGTTTGTTTCTGCGTTACGCAGACATGAGGTCAGACCTTCTCTCTGCTACTTACAAAATGAACTTGCATGAGTCTTAGTCTTCCTGAGTCTTGGTTAGTTCATCTATATATTCAGGGTGATAGTACAGAGTGAGAATGCTGAGTTTCTTTATAGTCACTGACTTGGCCACACTAGTGAAAGTGGTGATGCCAAGAAGCCTAAACCCACCTAACAAAACCTAGAATTACGGAGTCCAAAAGAACAAAGATTTTCCCTGTACAATGTTTATCAACTAGAGGGAGAACAAGGAACCCCACAGTGTGCCACTTACTGTCCCTGTACTAATCACATGGAAACTTTGATCATTTAGCACATTTCTCCTGGAGTTCAGTACTTCACAAAAGTCTTTGCACGTTCATTGTGGTTCCATGCCTGTACTTTGATTTCTCCAGGCTCTTGGCTAAACCAGAAGTTGTACTTGGCTTAGAGACTTGACAGTATGAAAACCTTTCAATGTCTGATCTTCATCATCTATTATTATAATATTATGATCCATCTCAAATCTTCACTAGTGGTTGTTGTTGTTGTTATTAACTGCCGTCTGAGTCGGTTCCGACTCTTAGGGACCCTGAACAGGATTTCTGAGGCTGTAAATCTTTACGGGAGCAGAAAGCCTCATATTTCTCTTGCCAAGCAGCTGGTAGTTTCAAACTGCTGACCTTGTGGTTCGCAGCCTGATTCGTAAACACTAGACAGATGAAAAATTGTCCATCACATTTTAAAGAAAAGTCCTATTTCCTTCCCTCATTTCTGCTATGTACGAGAATGGCATTTTGATTGATGGGAATCAGGGGAAAGTAGACCAATAGGAGGTCCTGGAAACTGCATATGATCACCGTGTTGATGAAAATGATGACTAGGAAGTTTCAGAAAATAGGAAAGAGATACCTACTCATGACCTCTTTCTCTTAGATCATTTCTACTTCTAAATATATTCTTTCCTTCCTCTAAGCACAACTACTTGAATTAAAAAGTTACAGTAAAGCCAGCTGCCTTCTAGCTTAGCCCTGTATGGCAATGGTTGGTCAAGAAGAGCCTTGCTAAGCACACACCACGTGAAATTCATCTTTGCCTCTACCCAGCCCAGTTTGCAATGGCTCATCACCCAAGAGATTGTGTAATTACTGTTTATTGTCAGACAGTTGGCATTTTAATTAGACTGGTAACTTTTAATTATTGCTACTAGGTTGTTAGCATATTGTAGAGGATGTTACTGCTTCTAAATGCTATCTATTTTTTTGTTTGCTTTTGCAAAGAGAAAATTCTTCCTAATTCTTTTCTACCCGCTGAGAGTAGAAAACAAATAAGAATGGAAAGCATTTTAAGCAATAGGTATTACCTATTTTAAATTACCTGATTGTACTAGGCACTTTTGGACTAGGTACCATCCTATCAGACAGTGAGAGTGCCCCTATGTCTCAATCCCTATCTTCTGGAGGATTGAATTTAACATATACAAAACTCAGGAATTTCTCTCCTACACTGACTTCTAATCAGACCCAGAACACTTCCTACACACCTTAGAAAGTTAGAAACAAAATGTGGCTCTCTTTCTACTAAATATGAAAATGTAACTGCTGAAATATAAATACTGAACTCAAATACTAAAAACAAAAAGGTAGAATGAGTAGTGTAGCGCCATAATCTTTAACAAGTATGTAAAGTTTTAACAGTCCTTCCTAACTTCTGCTGGGAGCTGGCAGAGTTAACAGTGATTTGTTATTGTCATTGCTAAGTACCATCCAGTTGATTCTGACACACAGCGTCCCTGTATGGCATTTCCAAGAAGTAGCTGGTGAGGTTGAACCACCAACCTTGAAGTTCAAAGCGACTTTGCAGTCCAGAGCATTAACCCACAGCACAGTTACGCCTGGTGTCGCCATGCTCATATCCAAACTCCTGGTTGAGCATCTTCTCCAGCGCCCAGGTGAAGCGACTTCTGCAGCGCGGTCTCAGGAAGGAGCGATTTGGCATCTACACGTTCCTGCAGTTCTTTTTTGTCCTCAGAGCGACGATGGAGTGGATCATGATCAAAACGCCCTGCGGAAAGGAGACCTTCTATGATGTCTACCATAGAAAAGTCTCCGAAAGGCAGTATCAGAGAAGATGCATGGGGGACTGAACTTCAGCAGCCAATAAAGTGAAGAGGAAACTTAACTACTGGTTTCAGCTCCTTTGAAAATACGTTTTCCAGAGCTCTGGTCCTGCAGCAGCTGCGTAGCATGCCAAGGACTGTCTTTACAAAGAATTTTTAGTTTTACAGTCTCAGTTGGAATATTCCCCAAGTCACTGTTGTTCATTTAAGAGTAAATAGTTTCCTCGTAAATTTATACCCAACCTGTTGAGCCTAACCTATGAAACATTTTTAAATAATTCAAGAATCAACCAGGAACTAGGTGAAATGTGTTATTCCTGTAGCTCAATCTGTCCTGGTGTCATCATTCTATGGCCAGCACCTCTGGTTGGCCCCACCTGGCCAGTTCATGCCCTGACTTCCTCCTCCTTCTAGTCTCCTTCCAGCAGCATCCACGCTTCAGGACTGGTCTTTAAAACAATAATAGATTGTTGTTGTAGTCACTTGTCATCCCTTCTTTTCTCCCTTCCTCACTTTTTCCTTCCCTTATTCCTTCCTTTTCTCCTCCTCTTCTTTCCTTCCTTCCATAAATAAGAAATGCACACAATTTCAAAATAAAAAATTAAAAGTTTAAATTTTTTTTAAACTACCTGCTACATTCTTCCTTCTAGATGCTTTTGGTAGCATAGTGGTTACAAGTCAGGCTGCTAACCTCAAGGTCAGCAATTTAAAAACTACCAGCAGATCCGTGCAGGGGAAAGATGAAGCTTTCTGCTCCCGTAAAGATTTACAGGCTTGGAAACCCTGTACAGAGTCACTATGAGTCAGAACTGACTTCATGGCGCATAGCCACCACCACAACCATGTTCCTCCCTCTAGCTCCATTTTCAAGATCCAGTGGCTTCTGAACTCTTTTAGTGACTTCTGCTAGAATTGATTTCCACCTCCCTGTTTACTACGCCTAGTATGACATTGAGGGTTCATGCGCTGGACTGCAAGGTTGGTCTGAACCACAAGGGTGGTGGTTCAAGCTTTTCAACTGCTCCTCGGAAACCTTATACAGGGTCGCTGAGTTGGAACTGACTCCATGGTACTTAACAACAACAATTACTAATTCTCAGTTTATTACTTTTATACTGTATTGCTTTCATTATTATTTACTTGTTCTGGTAGATGAGCATTTCACCCTCTTAAAGCTTCCTAATAACACTCCTTTTGTTCAGCTACACGTTCCTGTCGTTGTCAGGTGCCATCTAGCTTATTATGGCTCAGTGACTCTGTATAAGGTTTCCAAGCTGCAAAGCTTTATGGAAGCAGAAAACCTCATCTTTCTCCCGTGGAGTGGTTGGTGGGTTTAAACTGTCACCAGCACTTCTAAGCAATACAATTAGTCTTAAAAATCAAGTTTAGCTAAATTAAGCACAGAAATATACATATGAAGACTCTGGAAATACTTTTCTTCACAAATCCAAGTTGTTAAGTGCTGTCCTGTAGGTTCCTTCTCAGAGTGACCCTAACACTGTCTGGGACTGTGCCAACCTCACAATTGTTGCTGCAACTGTGTCAATCATCTTGTTAGGAGCTTTCCTCTCCTTTATTGACCCCCAACTTTTCCAAGCATCATGTCCTTCTCTAGGGACTGGTCCCTCCTGACATAATGTCCAATGTATGAGAAATGAAGCCTCTCCATTCATGCTTCTTACAAGACAACTTTGTTCTTCTGGCAGTCCTTGTTACTTTCAACATTCTTCACCAACACCAGAATTCAAATGCATCAATTGTTCTATGGTCTTCCTTATCCATTGTCCACTTTCCACATGCATATGTATGTTGTTAAGTACGGTGGAGTCATTTCTGACTCATAGTGACCCTGCATACACAGGGTTTCCAAGGCTGCAGATCTTTACGGGAGCAGAAAGCCTCATCTTTCTCCAGCGGAACAGCTGGTAGTTTCGAACTACTGACCTTAAGGTATGCAGCTCGATTCGTAACCACTGCGCTACCAGAACTCCTTATGCAGATGTATAGGAGATTGGAAATACCATAGCTTGGGCCAGGCATTCCTTAGTCCTCAAACAGGTGTCTTTGTTCTTTAACACTTTTAAGAGGACTTTTGCAACTGACTTGCCTAATGCAGTATGTCGTCATTTGATTTCTTTCTTGACTGTTGTTTCCTTGAGCATTGATTGTGGATCAAAGTAAAAAGAAATCTTCGACAACTTGAATCTTTTCTCCATTTATCATGATGTTAAATCAAAGGTGCTGTTGTTAAGAACCATCAAGTTGGCCCTGAGTTATAACAACCAGTCAAGTGCTTTTCCTACAGCACCATAAAAATACCTTCCCACATTTTGTTTTGGCTTGGTTTGATTGCATGAGGCTAATAACTTTTCCTCTTACATTATTTTAAACAAATCTATCCTTAATATTTTCCAACATCCTAACCTCTACACACCTATTAAAGGTTATAGGTTATTTAAGTTATACTAAGGGTTTTTTTTTTTTTTTTTTTTTTTTTTAATCCAAAATCCTTTTTTAATTCCTGAAGACCCTTTCTTCAGGGACATGAATATTTCACTTCTGAACAAGTTCCCTATTGGCCACTTATATATCTGCTATCCTGAAACTTTGCCTTAACAGCTCTTGTGTTTTGAATGCACTATTTTCTGTCTGTTACTCAAGTATGTTCCCTGCAGCAGGCATGTCAGCACTATCAGGAAGCTTGTTAGAAATGCAAGAACTCAGGTGCTCCAATTCTAGACCTAAAGATTCAGAATCTGCATTTTAATAAGACCTCAAGTGATTTGCTTTGCAAGTGAAAGTTTGAGAAATGCTGTTCATGATCAACATGTGCAGACAGTCACCCTGCTAGAACTGATTTCTGCTCAAAAGAACCTCGCTATTGTAGTCAGTTACCACCAAGTTGGTTCCTACTCATAGAGACCCCACGTACAACAGAACAGAATGTTGCCCAGTTCTATGTCATCTTCACAATCATTGGCATGCTTAAATCCATTATTGTGGCCACTGAGCATTTAGAATGCCTTTCAACTTGGGAGAATATGTTCTAACACCAGATCACACTGTAGTCTGTTGTGATCCACACGACTTGTGCTGGCTGAGTTTCACAAGTAGGTCACTAGGCCTTTCTTCCTACTCTTCTTTAGTCTGGAAGTTCTGCTGAAACCTTTCTACCATGGGTGACCTTGCAGGTATTTGAATTACTGGTGTCATAGTGTATGGCATCATAGCAACATGCAAGTCATCAGAGTGTGACAAACTGACAAGCTGAGACGGGCAAAAGAGCCCAGTGAGGGGCTAAATGTGTGGATGCCACAACAGGAAATAGATCGATGTGCTCCAGGACCATTTGTCAGTCTGTTTTAGTGTTGGGCTCTGCAAGATTTGAAAAATGGATGGAACTTAAAAAAATTAGAGGATCCCTGTGAACAAGGTATGTTGTTTTTGGCTGCCAGGGAAGAGGGTTGGGTACAGGAAACTGAGGACTTTGGGAAAGCCTCTTCATCATGAGTCTGTTTAGGAAATGACAGTCTATGGCAAATGTCTCCACAGGCAGAGGAGTTTACATCCACCAAATCAATCTACCTTAGCTTCATTCCCCACCATTTTCCAGGGCATGTGAAATGATCACATAGCAAAACATGGTCTCAAATGGTATCTGTATCACCTGAACGCCCGATTTCTCTTTAAAGCTATGCTGGAGGGAAATTAACTTACATTCTTGTTTCCTAAGCTTCTAAACTGGACCTCTACATTCACAAAGGGAAGTTGTCATACTTAATGAAAGCCCATTAAATATTTCATGATGAAAAAAGGAATTCTTGTTATGTGTAAATTTTATTATTGGCTCCTTTATATTCTTTTGTGAAAGACCAAAAGAAGAGATATTAATATTCCTGAGTCTCCTGGTATCACATGAATACTGATCTAGTTTGTTGTTCATGGTACCAAGACTGGTGATTTGGCCCCCTGCTATCCTGGTTAACTGCTTGCTGATGGCCCACTTTCAGCATTATTTAAGGTAGACTTACCTTTTGAATGAGCACATTGTAAATGAAACATGACACTAATGTATCTCACTTTTTCAGATTAGGTCCTGCCAACATCTCCCCCTTTAAAATGGATGTTGTCTTTTAGAAGAGATGCCAACCCCCAGAGGGGTAGAGTAGGAGGCGCCCAGATTCTTAAGAATGGCAGGGTGCACTTTGGAAAATGTTGAGTGTCTTTATCATTGCTTAATGGCAAAAAAATGCTCCTTTCAAAGCTGCTTCAAGAAAAGTTTCAATTCCTTTGTCTTCATTCAGTTAGAGTCTTGAGAGAGCCGATCCCTGGTTTGCACTAACAGTTGGCGACCCAACAGGCACATTTGGAATCATAAGAACTTTCTGCCATTAGTCACTCTGCTGCTTCATGAACTGAACAATTAAAATGCAAATAACACCAAGAATCCTTCCTTTTTATTCATAAACCCTGAAAAGCCCTGTTTGAAAATATAGTTCACTCAGTATTTCTGGGGGCAAAATGAAACTACATGCCATGTGACTGTCCAAACAATGGTTTCATTTGCCTGAGTTGTCTTTTACAAACACTGGCATCCACTCTTTTAACATAAAAAGGCAGAAGCATACTGACTATTGAGTGTAGTCATTTTGACATCATGTTTAACTCCCCAGTGTTTATAATAATCTCCTTCAACTGCTTGAGAGCAATGCGATCCTCGGAATTGTTTGCTTTGTAATTAAAGCAGGATTTTTTAGCATAAAATTTGCCACTTTAATCACTTTTAAATGTAAAATTCAGCAGCATTAACTATAGTTTAGTATAATCATCACTACTCTCCATCTCCCAAACTTTCTGAGTATCCTAAACAGAAACTCGGAACTCATTAAAAATAACTGTTCATACCTTTCCAGTCTCTGGTAATTATGAATCTGCTTCCTGTCTCTATGCACTTGCCTATTCTAAATATTTAGTGTAAGTGAGATCATGCAATATCTGTCCTTTTCTGTACGGCTTATTTCATTCAGCATAATGTTTTCAAGGTACATCCATATCAAAGCACGAATCCGTTTCATGTTTCTTAATGGCCGAAAAATTTTGTTGTTGTTGTTAAGTACCTTCAAGTGGGCTCCAACCCATAGCGACTCTGTACAGGGTTTCTGAGGAGCAGCTGGTGAGCTTGAACCACCAACCTTGCAGTTCAAAAAGACCTTGCAGTCCAGCACACTAACCCAGAGCACCACACCAGAACTCCACAGTTCAAATAGGGCTTATGCATTTTGGGAGGTGTGGCTGAATAATATTCGTTGTTAATCCATTCATCTGTTAATGGGCAGTTGGGGTGCTAACACTTTGGGGCTACTATTAAAAGTTCTATAATGAATGTTGATGTTCAAATATATAAATTGGTTTTGTTTGGGTTTGGTTTTCATTTGTTCCACTAAACTCTTGTTTCACTTATTTTTTTTAATAACAACTAGAATGAACACGTTTGTTTATGATGGCAACAAAAAACTTCAGACTGTAGAACAGTTTTTATGATGGAACATCTTGGCAGATATATCTGTGGGCACATAGTTTCTCTATTAATTTAGGTCAGCAGACCTCTGGGACTAGCGAGACCTAAGGTTTTCTCTCAAGCCCAAGAAGTCTTATGCTTTTATAGGCTTCCAATAGCATTAATGGCAATGTAGATGCTTTTGTGGGTTGGAGCTCTGGTAGCGTAGTGGTTACGAATCGGGCTGCAAACCTTAAGGTCAGTGGTTCGAAACTACCAGCCGCTCCGCGGGAGAAAGATGAGGCTTTCTACTCCCGTAAGGATTTACACCCTCGGAAACCCTGTACAGGGTCGCTATGGGTCGGGACCGACTCGAAGGCACTTCACAACAACAACAACAACTGTTCTTTGCTTTTCTATTTTGAATAATCAGCCACTTCTGAGGTCAGAAAAATTGAGTTTGTTATTAGAAGCTCTGAATAGTTTAGGAATTTAGAAGGATTATCTGATAAGACTTTTAAATGGCAATATTTAAAAACATGTTATGTGAAAGT
The DNA here is from genome assembly GCF_000296735.1 of Chrysochloris asiatica. NCBI lineage: Eukaryota > Metazoa > Chordata > Mammalia > Afrosoricida > Chrysochloridae > Chrysochloris > Chrysochloris asiatica. The sequence goes on along the minus strand of NW_006408815.1, from coordinate 1,903,973 downwards.
CAAGAGTTGTGTGTCTTTTCTAAACAGAATTAAAATTTTTAGCCCTTCTAGCATGCATCTGATTTTGTGTATTACAATGTAAAGCAGCAAGATAAATATTACCTCAATTAAAATGTACTTTCTCTGAAGTTTTAGGGTTTCTGAGGACCAACTGGTGAGTTTAAACTGCCAACCTTGCGTTTCAACCACCAACCTTGCTTGCCATCCAGCACATTAACCCACAATGCCACACCAGAACTTTTGATATAGTTTACTTTTATTTTGGCAAACGTGATATAGCTGGAGTATCTGTTAACGTATTTTGGCTCTCCTGTTGTTAAATGCTGTTGAGTCTGCTCTGAGTCATAGCAACTCTGTGTAGGGTTTCTGAGGAGCAGTTGTTGGGTTTGAAATGCCGACCTAGTAGTTAGCAGTTTAGTGCTTATCCGACAGTGCCACACCAGGCTGCTGTTATGTATGTATGAAATCATGCCAATGATTTGAGGCCCAATTTAAATGATCCACAGCTTTGTTACATAATATCTGTATCTGATGCCTCAAGTAGAGAGTATTATGAGAAGGTCGCACCTATCTCACATATGTATATTTGTGGAAAAGTAGGACCATGTAACCTAAGTCCAAGAAATCAAATAGAGTTTCCAATTACAGCACAATGTCCTTCATCCACACCCGCCCCATGGCCGATATACGTTTCTGCTTATTGTTATAAATTAGCTTCCATTCATGGAGGAGGAAGGGAGGATATATTAGATGAAAAACTCACAGACTGCCTCAGGCAGATGGTTACTTTAGCCTCTTCCAGCCTTAGAAATCCCAAATCTCTGATGCACTGACAAATTAGCTGTGCACTATATTTCACATCTGCAGTGAGCATTCAAAACTAACTGAGACTTAAATATATTTCTGTTCTCTTGTGAATTAGAAACACCTTGTAGACTGCATTTGGTGGATCAAGACTATATTGAGTTTCTGCTGCAATTTCTTCCTTTAAATAATTATATATCTATCTTTATATTAAATCAGTGGGAAAAAAAGCTTTTGAGAACCCATCAAGGATATTTCTTCTTAAATAGTCTTGTCCCCAGCCTGCAGAATAGATTGCTGAGCTAGCTGTTTATAGGAAATTATTATTATTCCCAGCCAGCACCTGAGAGGAAAGGAAGCGAATTTTTAAGACGTAGAAGGCTCCCACATTTACAAGATTTTGTTGATTAATTATCTCATTACTTCCATTTAGGCTGCCTGCTTGCTTTGGAAATAGGTTTTTAAACTGGAAAACAAGCATAGCAAGTGTGGTACTAAAAGAGCATGTCTCCCAGGCAGCATTTTGCAACAGAACAATCATTTCCCAGACGTCTCGTCTCCAATTAGAACATCTTGTATACCTCTGTTGCTCAACTTCTTAAACATGAAAATGCTTTGGGGCTTCACCCTTATGCAGACCCCTTTGTAAGAGTCATTGGAGAGGTTTATGAGTGTCGGTGTACTTTTCCCAAAGATTACAGATTAAGAAAGCAATAATGGTTATTTATGTTGCCATTGTTCATAGTTAATTGCATCAAAACTACCCATCAGTTACCATCGAAGCTTATAAAAAATCCATTCATCCATGGCAATGTTACTTGAAAATAATCTATCCCCCAACTACCTCCCGTAACACATGAAAACACATATACATGTGCAAACATACACATGAACACACACACCCCCAGCAACCCCCCCATACACATCCCTATTACCAAACATAATGGACAGCTTTGAATTAATGGAATTAGTATCCTCTTGAATCACATTTTCAACTCTATTTTCTTCCCTACCGTCCCATGTATTAGTTTTACATAGTATTTTAAACTAAAGTTACTCAAGATAAATGAATTTCCTCACTTAAATCATCTAATTGATCTAGAAGTTTCTTGGAATATTGGAAATAACACTGAACTGAGAATTCTAGTCATCCTTGTGTGAAACAGCTTTTTGAGATCTCAGTTTCTTTATCCATAAACTAAGAATATGTACCACTTACCTTCTCTCTCTCTTTTTGTAATACTTAATTTAGTTGTTGTTGAGAAAATGCACAGAAAAGCACAGAGCAATTCAATTACTTTGATGGTTCTTGTGAATTTTAAATGAGATCATTGTTTACAGTTTCTTTGATAATTTTTAAATTGAAATTCAAATATTGTAAATTTACTGTGATTTTGGAAATGTTCAAAGCATGGCTGTCTTACATTACTTGACATATGATGTAGCAAGGAATTGAAATCATTTACATTAAAATAATTGATCTGATTGTTTTTACTACCTAGCTAAACACTTGTCACTTCCCAGTTGATGTTTCTCATCACTTTTATCATAAAAATTCATTTTTATAAGGCTTTTCTACTTGTTATTTTCAGTGTTTTACACAGATTTTCTCATTTGACCCTTACAATAATCCTGTGATATAGGTACAGTTATTCCACATCTTCAGCTAGGGAAACTGAGACACAGAACATTTAAGTAGACTGTTTATATAGTTACTTGGCTAATAAGCAAAGAAACCAGGATATGCATGTGGGCAGTCCAGAACTAGAGTCTCCATTCTTAACCAGATGCTATGCATACCCATAGGAGCTCTGGTAGCGTAGTGGTTACGAATCAGGCAGCGAACCACAAGGTCAGCAGTTCAAAACTACCAGCTGCTCCGTGGGAAAAAGATGAGGCATTCTGCTCCCATAAAGATTTACAGCCTCAGAGACCCTGTACAGGGTCGCTATGGGTCGGAACCAACTCGACGACACTTAACAACAACAACAACAACATGCATACCCAATTTTTCTATATTACCACAATGTGTTTGTATTATTGTTGTTGTAGTTAAGTGCCATCGAGTGAGTCAGTTCCAACCCTGTATAGGGTTTCCAAGGAGCAGCTGGTAAGCTTGAACTGTTGATCTTGTGATTCAGACCGACTTTGCTGTCCAGTGCATTAACCCACAGTGCTACACCAGGACTCCTGTCTTATAATAACCTGAATTAATTTGCTTTTTATGATACCTCCTCAGAAGAAAAGAAGGGATATCCTTGTTTAGAAAATGGAAGGGAAACTGTTTTAAAAATAAATGTGGAAATTTGTCCAAAGCAACCCAGTAACAGACTCTGGAGTTAAAAATATTTTTCTCAAGTTTGGGGTAGTTGACTACTTCAGTGGCCCATTGTGGGGTAGATTGAAGCACTGCCCACCCCACCTTTGGGAAGACTTCATCCTCTCTGTACAGTGACTATGTCTCCCCTAAGGTCATCCGGTAGACCCAAATGCCAGGTACCCAGACACCACTGTTTTCTTCTCAGACCAGGATTCCCATCTGGATTATTACATCAAGCAGGGTTTAGTCAAAAATGCTGACATTTTGAGGAGGAAGTAGTTCAAAACAGGAAATTAGGGCATACTCAGCTGTTGGAAAGCCAGCACAGTTAATCAGAGGGCAGCTACTTTCTGGAATCTGGAAATGCAGGCTCTCAGGGAATGGAAGCTTGGTCAGTCTCAGGAAAATGTCTTATGGCCTTAAGCAAAATCCCATGAACACCATCTGTTCCATGTATCTTTCTGCAGCTGCCCCTGCAGAATAATGTTTCTCTTTTTGCTGACATCCAGATCTTTCATGAATGCATCTTTGGTGCCGTTCAAGGGAATTGAACATATAGTTTCTAGGCTCCAAATCTAGATGGGTGAGATGGTATTTGCATCAATATCAACACAGAATCTGTGATATGATTGATTTAGAATCAATGGGAATGGAATGCTAAGTATGAAACTGAGACTTCACTCTCAGAAAGTACAATCCATCCCCAAGTTCTTGACTGAGCAGTTCACCAAAATAGTCACTAATCTGAGGTTCTGTCTATAACAGCCACTTTCATCCTTTCCCCTCCTTCACTACCCTGCCACAAAATACAATGTTCACATGCATCATGCACTGCTGTGGAATTTATAGACCCCCCAGTACTGATGGAGAGATCCAGTAGTTGCCGTCAAGTCATGGCAGCACCCCAGTGTGGCAGAGTAGAACTGTACTCCATAAGTCTTTTACTGAGTGTGTTGTTGTGTGTAGATCACCAGGACTTTCTTCTGAGACTACACTGGGTGGACTCCAACCTCCAGCCTTTTGGTTAGTTATTGATGCACATTAAGAATTTGCACCACTAGGGAACTCCATTGAAAAGAAAGGTGTAAATGATTTAAAATAACCACAATGAAAACTCATTAAAAAAAAAAAAAAGAAGCCTGTTCTCTTTAAATTGCAGCACACGCAAGCTAAGAGGGATTCCTTAAACATTCAGTGGATATTTATTGTGTGCTTTCTAAACTCAAGCAAAGTTCTAAATATTGGGGGATACAGTAAAGAAGAAATATGACAAAATCCTTGCCTTAATGGTATTGACTTTCTATTGGAGGAAGTCAAGTAATAAATAAATATAGAAATTTTAAGTTAAGGATTTGTGCTAAAATAAAGAAGGAAAAAACTAGAATAGGTTGGATAGCAAGGATTATATAATAAGGGAGTGATAATTTGTGCTCATGAGGAATCTGTACCTGGACCAAGAGGCAGTTGTTCAAACAGAACATGGGAACACTGAATGGTTTAAAATTAAGAAAGGTGTGTGACAGGTTTGTATTCCTTCACCATACTTATTCAACCTGTATGTTGAGCAAATAATCCAAGAAGCTGGGTTCTATGAAGAAAAACATGGCGTCAGCATTGGAGGAAGACTCATTAATAACCTGTGATATGCAGATGATACAACCTTGCTTGCTGAAAGTGAAGAGGACTTAAAATACTTACTGACGAAGATCACAGGACACAGCCTTCAGTATGGATTGCATCTCAATGTAAAGAAAACAAAATTCCTCACCACTGGACCAATAAATAGCATTCTTATCAATGGAGAAAAGATTGAAGTTGTCAAGGACTTCATTCTTCATGGGTCAACTATCAACACTCATGGAAGCAGCAGTCAAGAAATGAAACGACGGATTGCATTTGGCAAATCTGCTGCACAAGAACTTTTTAAAGTGTTGAAGAGCAAAGACATCAGCTTGAGGACTAAGTTGCACCTGACCTAAGCTATGGTATTTTTAGTAACCTCATATGCATGCAAAAGCTGGACAGTGAATACTGAAGACTGTAGAAAAATTAATGCTTTTGAGTTATGGTGTTGGAGGAGAATATTGAAAATGCCATGGGCTGCCCATAGAACCAATAGATCTGTGTTGGAAGAAGCGCAACCAGAGTGCTCCTTGGAGGCCAAGATAGTCAAACTTTGTGTCTCATACTTCAGACATACTATCAGGAGGGACCAGTTTCTGGAGAAGGATATCATGTTTGGTAAGGTGGAGGGTCAGAGAAAAAGAGTAAGACCCCCAGCGAGATAGGTTTCCAAAGTGGCAGATTCAATGGGCTCATGTGTGGCAACAATAGTGAGGTTGGCCTAGCACTGGGCAGTGGTTTGTTCTATTGTGCGTAGGGTCACTATGAGTCGGTACCGACTAGATCAATGGCACCTAACAACAACAACAACAACAATTTGCATCGAGAGACCAAGATATTTGATGAGTGACATGAAAGAAATAAGTTTACAAAACATCCCGGGTATTTGAGGCAGGAAGCTCCCAAGCAGAGGGTACTACCAGTATATAAAATCCCTGTGATAGACTTGTACATACTATGATCATGGTCAAGTCCTTAGATCATTCAAAGGTAAGCATGTTAACCCTAAGGTTGGAGGTTTAAGTTCACCTAGAGTTGTCTCAGACGAGAATTCTGGTAATCTACTTCTAAAAATTATCATTATAAACTCTATGGAACACAGTTGAACTTTGACCCTCATGAGGTCACCTTGAGTCAGAGTCAACCCCACAGCAACTGGCTCGGTTTATAATGAAAGAACAAGATAGGTGTAGGAATAAGGTTGAGAGCTGGAACAACTAATTAGGTAACGGCTTGTAGACTGTGAAAAAGGATTTGGAAGTTTACTATAAGTGAGGGGAGAACCCACTGAAGAGATCTGACCCATGACTTAGGATGAGAACAGAACCCAGTGGGTCAAAGGAGGAGGCAGGACGACTGGTGAGGAGGCTATCCCAACAGTCCATGCAATAAATGATGGTGGCAGCCACAGCTGTTCCCATGAAAGAATCATCACTGTCTTTATATATTTGAAGGCAGCAAGGTATATTGTGCTGGTGGAAGGGATGCCAATTGTGAAAGAATCTTCCATGGACAACTTCTTGGCATGTGACCTGTGTATCCCACAAAGAATGTATGTGGAAGGATCCAGGGCTTGGTTTAATGCATCACTGGTATTGACTTGAAATTCTTAGTTTTTTCAAAAAGAGTCTCCTTCCACATCTTCATTCTGCACTGAGTCCTGCAATTTAGGCAGATGATCTTTCTCCAAGCTTATATAATATGTACATTTTTGCCTGAAATGTATAGTATAGAGAAATCTGTATACAGAGAGGGAAGCAAGAGGACAGATTACCAGAGACTGGAGTTGGAGGGAGGGATTGCTTTATGGGTATAGGATTTCCTTTGGAGAATGAGTTTTGGATAAGCCAAAGTTGGAAAGCAGGAAAGAAGACAATTCAGTAACGAGTGTTAAGAAGGGATATCTGTTGTAAAAGTCAAGGATCTGTGTGTCCGCCAAACCAAGTGAGAAATTATTGTTTTCCTAAATTGTGAAGCTTTGTCAAATGACAACGATAAATTAAGCAGCTGAAGACTGAGACTTGTCCCTTGGATTTGATACTGAAAATCACACATGATCTGAAAAACATCTGCCTTAGTTTACTGGGACTCCCATAGTCAAATACGACCAAGTGGGTGGTTTTGAAAGACGGAAGTGTATTGTCTCACAGTTATGGAGGCTAGGAGTCCAAATTCAGGTTGTGAGCAGGTCCTTGTGGTTTCCGTCTGCGCCAGAAGAGATCCTCTTTTATATCCTAGCTTCTGGTAGAGACATTCCTGAGCATTGCTTGGCATTCTTTGATTTTTAAGTTGCATTTTCCCATAGTCTCTTCCTCTGTGACTGTGTCTCTGGGTCTGTTTTCCTCACTTATAAGACACCACTCAGAAGGAATCAGGATGATTCTTGCTCCATCATGACATCACTAGCTGGTCACAAGTAGTGCCATCGAGTCAGTTCCAACTTATAGGATTTCTGAGGAGCTATTGGTTGGTTTAAACTGCTGACCTTGCAGTTAGCATTCCAGTGCTTATCCTACAGCCGTGCACCAAGACATAATCCAAGTCGTAACACGGTAATTTCAGTGACAGGGCCATAGTCTGACTTGAATGGGGTGAAGGAGTCAGGGGTAGGGTGGTGTGAAGGGAGGGAGGGAGTGGAGATTCTTACTAAAGACAACATGCTAGAGTTGTTTTATGTGTACATCCATACAAGCTTTTACTTAAAATTCCTCCCTTTCGCAGCCACTTGAGAAATCATTATCTCAATGTAAGAGAGTGACATTATTATAAGAGATAATTTGAAGCGACTTTAATTATTTTTTAAGTTACCAAATCGTAAACCTTTTTCTTTTCACTAATAATAGCTACCAATTATCTGTAACATGCCCACAACTGTAGTAGTATGACAAAATGTCTCATCTGCAAGCTGGAAAGAGCTGTTCAATGGTACACAGATGTTCTGCAAAAGTGTGGGTATGATCCATGTGGGTACTACCTGGAACAGGATGAGGCCTAAGAGAATTCAGTCTTTAAGTCTAATATCCACATAATGCCTGCTAGCTGCCACTGCATATTAAACATCTTCTCTATATACTTCAAAATTGTGGCTACAGGATATAAAGAAAATAACTGTATACTGGAAATCCAGTATACAGGTTGTGGAACAGGGACCACAGGCATGTGGAATTTTAAAAACATAGAGACATGCAAATAACTAAAAACCAAAAAGTAGAATGAACTAGGTATAGAATAAAGAAGCATACGACTGCATCATTGCTGTTAAATGTCATCAAGTTGGTTCCCACTCACAGTGACTTTTTTTTTTTTTTTAAACTTTCAGTAAATCTTCGCAGAAACCAAAAAGCTTCATTTTTCTCCCTCTGAGCAGCTAGTGGGCTGGAACCACCAACCTTGTAGTTCACAGTCCAGTGCTTATCTTACAAAGCCACCACATTTCTATACATATCATTTGTTGTTGTTGTGAAGTACTGTCAAGTCGGTTCTGACCTATAGCGACCCTGTATAGGGTTTCCTAGGAGCAGCTAGTGAGCTTGAACTGCCGACTTTGCAGTTCAAATGGCTTTGCAGTCTGGCGCATTAACCGACAGCGCCACACCAGGACTCTGTATGTATCATAGCCACAGATTAAATACTTATATATATATGTTCTCATATTAGCACTAGGGTTTCAAAAAGTTCATGGAAAAATGGAAATGAAAGATAAATATCTCCATGGATATTTGGAAGCCTCTCAAATATATATATACACACACACACTTATGGAGCTATATATGCATAGATACATGGATATATATATATATATATATATAATGTATTTGTATTTGCCGCTGGTTTTTTTTGTGTTTTTTTGTTGTTGTTGTATTTGTGACTTATAATAACAAACTGCCCTCTAGCACAATACTAGGTCCCTTATAAATATTTATTGTGACATTTAGTTCTTCTGAAAGCAGTCCCTTTTACCATGTGACATTTCACTTCAGTATATGAAAGGCAGGTCCCAAGTTGTCTTTTCAGCTGTGACTTGACACACAGGCAGCGAGCGGCACATCTCAGTGGACAAGTCAATGTGTGATATAGTCTCAGTCTCCATGCTGGTGACATGAGGGTGGAAACCCTGCTTAGAGCATTTATAAATAAAGTCTTCTGTGTGGTATTTGATTTTAAGCATTACATGGGAGCAGTTAAAATATAAATGAATATTTCTAATTTATTTTGTATGTATTGCATTAAAGTATTCTTGGAAAATAATAAATCAGTCTTACATGAGAAATGGCTTACATTTATGGTCAGAAGAGGAATTAAACTTGCCTGTGGTTCTACCTTCAAGAAACCTTAATTATATCTTTATTTTATTTACCAACTGTACATAAGAGAAAGACATCTTAATTTAAGTAGCATGGTCTTCCCCCAGTTCTTGAGTATGAGTTTAAAACTTCTAAGGAGCTCTGGTAGCGTAGTGGTTACGAATCGGACTGCGAACCTTAAGGTCAGCGGTTCGAAACTATCAGCCGCTCCGCGGGAGAAAGATGAGGCTTTCTACTCCCGTAAAGATTTACACCCTCGGAAACCCTGTACAGGGTCGCTATGGGTCGGAACCGACTCGACGGCACTTAACAACAACAACAACCCAACTACAAAGTTGTTGGTTCAAACCCAAAGTTGTTGGTTTCACTCCTTGAAAACCCTATATAGGGTCACTATAAATTGGGACCTAATTGATGGCATTTAACAACAACAACCAAGTGGAGGAGCCCCTTGCAATGTTACAATGCCTCCTGTGATTGACACATCAGAGGAACACTGTGGAAGTGGTTGTTAAGTGCAATCAAGGCAATTCTAAGAGCATCTGGTGGATTTGAGCTGCCAACTTTGTGGTTAGCAATCTAATGTTTATCCTACAGCGCCACACCAGGACTCCAAAATTGCTAGAATGGGTATGTTCAAATAAGTCACAGATTTATCATAATACATTTGAATATATCATATTTGCTTTTATTTTGTGATCACAAAGTTTACAGGCTTACTTACGTTTTAAAATTTCATAACAATACAAATAACGAAATAAAAATGATCAGCAATGTAATCAGCTTAAAAATAATTATCCTCAAGATTTTGATGTGTTTTCATCTTAGCATTTTTCCTATAAGTATGTTTTTATCCTGTAATTGAATTTCTGCATTATTTTCACTTACCACTCCATGATGCTATTGATTGAATTGTGTCCCTCAAAAATGTTTATTGCTAGCCTCAACCCATAGTATCTGTAAAGTTGACTTCATTTGGAAATAGGGTCTTTGTGGAGGTTATCAGTTAACATGAGGGAAAACTAGTGTAAAGTGAGTCCTCACCCAATCTGAGTGGTGGCTTGAGGAGGAAGACAGCCCTAAGGACCAAGTCAAGAAATACCATGTACTGTGGCACTGTGAGTTAAGGCACAGGACTGCAAGACCAATTTGAACTGCTAAGTCAACAGTTCATGCTCACCAGCCACTCCTCTGAACCCTTATATAAGGTTGCTATTGTTTGGAACCGACTCAACTTACCAACAACAACAACCAGGGAGGAGAGCAGAGTGTGGAGCCTGGAGACTCCCAGGAACTGGGAGAGGCAAGAAGGGATTTCTCTAGTGCCTTGAAAGAAAGGATGATCCTGCAGGCACCCTAAATTTGCACTGCTAGAATCCAGAACTGCCAGACAATAAATATCTGTTCTTATAAAACACCTATTTTTTGGTATTTTTCCATGGCAGTCCTAGGAAATTTGTGTACATGGCAAGCATTGTCCATAATGTGGTTACAGGTTTCAATGGCTGTATTGTTTATCATATGTATCAAAATTTAGTTCACTTCCCCCCCTTTTTAGATATCTATGTAGCTGGTGTGATGCTACAGGATAATGCACAGGACCTCAAGGTTCATTTGAAGTACAAGGTCAGCAGTTCAAACCCACCAGCCACTTCTCAGAAACCTTATACTGGGTCACTATGTGTTGCAAACACTCGATAGCACTTGACAACAACCACAGTGCAGCATACTGAGATGAAATATTATGAATTATGTTCAACAAATGGATACATCTTTTGTGTAGACATCTCTGCATTTTTAGATGATGAGATTTTGGGAGTTGGGAGATGCCTATTAACCCACTGATCTCATATTGCAGTACCTTCAGGAACAGTGTATTCCTTTTGAGGAATCCTAGTGTGAGTCAACGGCACTCCATGACATGACGAGTGTGAGAGTGTGACTCTGTAGAATAAACACTGAACCATAAGGTAGGAACTGACTTGATGACTTTTAACAAGACAGTGTTTTTGATGGGAGCATATAAGGTTGGACAATAAGCACTGGACTGTGAACCACAAGGTCAGTGGTTCGAGCCTACCAGATGAGATTTTCTGTTTCCACAAAGCTTTACAGACTCTCAGGTTCACTTTGATTCTGAACCGACTCCACAGCACTTAACAACAACAAAAAATGTTTTTGGTAAATATGGAAAAACTGTACCCTCAAAAGATTGTGGTGCTCTACTACCAACAATGTAATAGGCTACTTAGCTAATTCTCACTTAAAAATACTTACTCATTTATTATCCTTTCATGCAAATAATGCACATTCTCTGCTTTTTGCCAAATGTACCCTCCATCCAGAGATACTTTTATTAGTGTGTTATGCTAATTTTTACAGCAACGAGTAAAAATATGGTAGTAAATACGAATTCGTATTTTATTTTTCTCCATATTTGAATGTTGTTGTTGTTATGTGCTGTGGAGTCAGTTCTGACTCATATCGACCCTGTACATGGTTTCCAAGGCTGTAAATCTTTACAGGAGCAAAAAGCTTCATCTGTCTCCTGTGGAACAGCTGGTAGTTTCGAACTGCTGACCGTGAGATTAGCAACCTGATTCGTATCCACTACGCTGTATTATTGAAGCTGTTGCTAAGTACTATCAGTTCCAACCCATGGTGACCCTGTATAGGATTTCCAAGCAGTGGCTGGTGAGCTTGAACCAGCAACATTGCAGCTCTAAACGACTTTGCAGTTCAGTGCAATAACCCACAGTGCCACACCAGGACTCCATTGCATGGAGGTTAAACAGGGGTTATTTATTGGTTAGGAGCCTGGATTGTGCAAGTAGTTTGTGATCACCTTGATGGTTTAAACAAGTGCTACCAATCAGTTCATTGTGATTCAAGTGCCTGCTGAGAATTTACATTTCCACTGTGATATATCAGAGTCTTGGTGTGGTGCCACCCACAGGATAAGCACTGAGCCCCAAGGTTGATTTGAACCATAAATTCGCAGTTCAACCTCACCAGCCGCCATGAGTGAGAACTGACTTGACAGCACTTAACAACAACAACAACACTTACACAGTGACTCTTTTGGAAGAAAGGGCTGGCAATATGTTTCTGTAAATGTTACAAGCAAGAAAACTTGATGGAACAGCTCTACTCTATAACACGTGAAATCACCAGGAGTCATGGGCCAACTCCATGGCAGCAGACCACATTTACTGGTTGGCCATTTGCAATTCTTTCTGCACTAAATGTCTGTTATGGTTGTTGTTGATAATTTCTCCTTTCTATCTACAAAATGTTCTTTTATCTTATCGATCGGCAAGAATTCTTTGTGCACTAATTATGCTAATTTCTTGTCTTTTGTTTCCCTACTTTGTCTTCAATTGCCAAGTTACCCTGTCTAAAAATTTGCATATAAAACCAGAAAGCAAGATAACCTTAAAGATCATCTAATCCCATCATCTTATAAATTTTAAGAAATTTTATTTTAAAGTGTCTGTATAATTTCTACAATATCTGGTAACCAATTTCATGTAGTCTTGATTTCAGAGTGCCTACTCTGGTAGCGTAGTGGTTACGAAT
>NW_006408815.1:1859184-1891243 GCF_000296735.1 Chrysochloris asiatica | reverse complement strand
AACCTTAAGGTCAGCGGTTCGAAACTACCAGCCGCTCCGCGGGAGAAAGATGAGGCTTTCTACTCCCGTAACGATTTATACCCTCGGAAACCCTGTACAGGGTCGCTATGGGTCGGAACCGACTCGACGGCACTTAACAACAACAACAACACATATCTTACTTAATATTATCAGGGTTTTTTTTTTTTTTTTTTTTTTTTTTTTTATATCTTATTTTAGTAATGTTGTTGTTGTTAAGTGCCATCGAGCTGGTTTTGACTCATAATGACCCCGCATAGGGTTCTCAAGGAGTAGTTGCTAGGTCTGAACCATCAACATGAGTCCAATGCTTATCCTACAGCACCGCATCAGGACTTTATTTTAGTTATATGTAACACATATAATATTGCAGTGTATAAATTTTCGGATATTATTATTATCATGTCAAACCCCAAATAAAAAGATTTTTTATAAAGATATTGACAATCTTTAAAAAAACCAGCTTGCTGCCATTGAGGTGGTTCAACCTCATAGAGGTCCTGTAGAGGATTTTTGAAGCTGCAAGTCTTTTTTGTTGCTGTTGTTAGGTGCCATTGAGTTAGTTCCAACTCACATCAACACTATGTCCAACAGAATGAAACTGCCCAGTCCTACAGCATCCTCAAAATTGTTGTTACACTTGAGCCAACTGTTGTTACTGCTGTACCAATCAATCTCATTGGGGGTCTTCCTCTTATTCACTGACCCTCAACATTACCAACCATTATGTCCTTCTCCAGTGACTGTTCCCTCCTTATAGTATTTCCAAAGTATGAGAGACAAAGTTTTACGATCCTGGCTTCCAAGGAGAATTGTGACTGTAGTCATTCCAAGACAGGTTGGTTTGTTCTTCTGGAAGTACATGGTACTTTCAATATTCTTCTCCAAAACCATAACACAAATGCATTAATTCTTCTGTGGTCTTCCTCATCCATTATTCAACTTTCACATGTATGTTAAGCTACTGAGAATACCATGACTTAGGTCACGCACACCTTAGTTCTCAAACTGACATCTTTGCTCTTGGGCACTTTAAATATATCTTGTGCAGCAGATTGGCCTAGTGCAATATGTCATTTTATTTCCTGACTGCTCTTTCCATGAACATTTTTAGTGGTTTCAAGCAAAATGAAGTTTTTAACAATTTCAATCTTTCTTCCATTTGTCATGTTGCTATTTTTTGTCCAGTGGTGAAAATTTTTGTTTCCTTTACATTGAAGTACAACCCACACTGAAAGTTGTAGTCTTTGATCTTCATCATTAAGCATTTTAAGTCCTCTTTGCATTCAGCAATGTTGTATCATCTGCATATCACAGATTGTTAATGAGTCTTCCTCCAATCCTGATGCCATGTTCTTCTTCATAAATCTATCTGCCCATCTTTTTCCCGAGGAGCGAATGATAGGTTTGAACTGCCGACCATTCAGTTATCCATCCAGTGCTTATAAAAGACAAAAGTAATTAAATCTTTAAAAAAGAAAGAGGTATTTCACTTATGTCAGAACCAGGTTATGACAGAATCATAGTTATGGGACCTCATTATAATTTGGGGACTACTTATAGTGACAAATTGGAACTAGGAATCAGAGTTCTTGAGTATCAAGTCAATGCTTTGTTTTGTTTGTTTGTTTGTTTGTTTAGGAACATGTTTGGCATTCACAGAATTATTTCTTTGCTCATTTAAAGGTAACTGGCTACTGTTAACTATTGCATACTGTTTAAAATTGTAATCAATCGCCCAAAGGCAGCAGCCTGGATGGCCAAGTTTGTCAGAAGATGATTCAGTCCAACACCCCCACCCTAAATATAGAGTCCTGATGTGGTGGAATGGGATAAAGTACTGAGCCGCAAGGTCACTTTGAACCACAAGATCAGTGGTTTAAACTCGCCAGACCCTCCTTGGAAACCTTATACAGGGTTGCTATGAGTTGGAACGGACTTGATGACGCTTAACAACAATAACAACATCCCAAATTATGGTTAACCAGTATCATAACCATCAATATTGTTGTTGTTAAGGGCCGCCGAGTCAGTTCCGACCCATAGCAACCCTGTATAGGGTTTCCAAGGAGTAGCTGGTGAGCGTGAACCGCTGACCTTGCAGTGCAAATGGCTTTGCAGTCTGACGTATTAATTCTCAACACCACAGCATCAATATGCCAGGACATTATTTTTATGAGTTCTTATTTCCTGCTTCTGTTAAATTCTTCTCTCTTCCAGTTCTTCCTCTCTTTTTACCCTGCACCAACTGGAGCACTGAAGAAAAAAACTCTTGTTAATTTCTTCTTAAAAGCACTCATACAATACAGTTGCTCATAGATTCTAAGACTTCACATAAAAATTGGAAAAGAAACCTCTGAGCGCCTTTGGATTTACTGAGCATCCCTGATGTGATGGACACTCAGCTAGGCATAGAGGGTAAATTAACTGCTAACCTCAAGGTTGGCAATTCAAACCCACCAGTCACTCCTCAGGAAAAAGATGAGGTTTTCTGCTCCTCTAAATATTCACAGCCTCAGAAACCCCGCGCCAATTTGCTCTGAGTCAGAATCAGCTCAATGGCAATGGATTTGGTATAGTTTTAGAGTAGCTAAGGTCCCGGTTTCTTAGATGATGTTGTGAAATTGTGTGAAATTGGTTCTGACTCACAGCAAGGCTGTATAGGATTACAAGGAGCAGTTGATGGGTTTGAACCACTGACCTTGTGACCATAAGAGCACACACACACACACACACACACACACAATCCTAGTGCTTTGAGAAATTAAAGGGAGTGGCCTAGAAGGAAACTGACGTTTATTGAACTCAGTTACTGAGTTACTCAGATTTTGTTAGAATTGGTAAGAAAGGTTATGGGGTAATAGAGGGGAGGGGAGTTAAATTATAGCATGACAAAGACCCGACAGCTGTATGGATAGAATTGTGTCTCCAAACAATATATGTGCTGTAAATTCTGACTACTATACTGAAGTTGGAGTGCTGATGTGGCATTGCGTGTTAATGCTCTGGACTACAAGGTCGGTTTGAACCACAAGGTCGGCAATTGAAGCTCACCGGGCACTCCTTGGAAGCCCTATATGGGGTCGCTATGAGGTGGAACTGACTCAACAGCACTTAACAATAATATACTGTAGTTGGGGAGCCCTTGTTGAGTTGTAGGATAAACACTAGGCTGTTAACCACGAGCTCAGCAATTCAAATCCACCAGCCACTGCACAGGAAAAAGATGAGTCTTTCTGCTCCCATAAAGATTCACAGCCTTGGAAACCCTCTACAGGGTTGCTATGAGTCAATTTGGACTCTATGTCACCAAAAACAACAGCAATACACCTATGGTTATAATCCTATTTGGGACTTGTGTCTTTGTTATGCTAATGAGGTGTTATTAGTGTTGGGTTTGTCTTTAATAAGCATGAATGCAACCACAAAAAGAGAAGATAGCTGCCATTTAATTAACAAGAATCTAAGAAGAGAAGTTGAAAAAGAATCCAGGGCCTTCCCCCAGAGTGGACAAAGACAGAGAGCCTTCCTCTACAGCCAACACCCTGAATTTAGGCTTCTAGCTTTTGGAATCATGAAAAAAATTAATTTGTTTGTTAATACTTGTATTTCTAGTATAGCAGCACTAGATAACTATGTCAATAGTTTTTAAAGATCACTTCACATTCTATCTAGTCTCCAAGGAGCCTTGGATATAGCAAATGGTTCATTAATTTGCTGTTAATCCAAAGGAGTTTTGAGTTGAGCGAGAGGTGCCTTGAAAGATAGACCTGGTCATCTACTTCTGAAAACTCCACCACTGAAAACCCAATTGAGCATAATTCTTCCTTGACATACACCAGGTTACTGTGTATCAGAAGTGATCATGACTGGCTGGTTTCTGTGGTTGTTTTTGCTGTTAGCTGCTATTGACTTGGTGCTGATTCACAGCGACCCTATGCACAACAGAGCAAAATACTGCCCAGTCCTGTGCTAACCTCATAATTGTTGCTAAACTTGAGCCCATTGCTGCTGCCACTGTGCCAATCCATCTGCTTGGGGTGGTTTTTCTCCAACCTTCTACTTTACTAAGCATGATGTCCTTCTCCAGGGACTGGTCACTCCTAATAATATGTCTGAAGTATGAGAGATGAAGCCTGGCTATCCTGGCTTCTAAGGAGCATTCTGGTTGTGTTTCTTCCAATACAGATTGGTTTGTTCTTTTGGCAGTCCATGGTGCTTTTAATATTTTCCTCTATGGTTCTAGTCACTTGGAAATTTGAGAACTATTTATCATCCAAACCTCTGGTCATCCTGTCTAGCTCACCCGCTTGCTCACTCACTTTCTGAATTTTCTCTTCACTCTCCTCCATTTCCCCAGTGCACACACCCTCAATAACTAACCCCACCACTTGCACAATAAAGGAAAGTTTTTTACCTTGTCTCATTTGGCCATCCTTTTATGACCTAAAGGTTGATTTCCTTAATCAAAATAGTCAAAAAAAAATTTTTGTTTTTCTCCCCCAAAAATTATACTGATGATATATAACAATAACAGCGGTGTAGAAGCTCTATACTATTGTTATTCTTAGGTGCTGTTGAGTTGGTTTCAACTCATAGCAACACCATATACAAAAGAACAAATTACTGCCCAGTCTTACACCATCCTTACAATCATTTATCATAATGTTGCTTGTTGGTCCCATTGTGAGAATTTTTGTTTTCTTTACATTGAGTTGTAATCCATACTGAAGGCTCTAGTCTTTGATCATCATCAGAAAGTACCCAAGTCTGCTTCACTTTCAGCAGGCAAGGTTGTATCATCTGCAGATAGCAGATTGTTAATGGATCTTCTTTCTCCAGTCCTGATTGATGTCACTTTCTTATTCATATAGTTCTAGTTTCTCAGATTACTTGCTCAGCATAAAGATTGAATAAGTGTGATGAAAGGATACATTCCTAACAGGATTCCTGAACACTTAATTGCTCTCATGTGGAATATGTACATAGACCAAGAGTCAGTCATTCAAATCAGAAAATGTACATTTCAGAACTGTATTCTTTTACCATACTGATCGAATTGGTATGCTGAGAAAATAATCAAGCACAACTCTTGTATTATTTTGAAGCTTTTATAGTTTTCCACTTAAATATTCACATAGTTATGAAGGATTAACTCTTTGAAAACAAAAGGATACATTATAATTTCTTGACACCATCATAATGCATAGCAGAGTTTCTTACACACGTTAGTGGTTCAATAAATAAATGTATTGTTCTCAGGAGCCAGAAGATTCTAAATAAATATTTATTGATAATCATAAATTGGCACAAATTATTTCAAAACAGTTAAAAATATGTAAAATTTGTCCTACACTTATGGAAGAAAATCTTTTTCACAAGAAAAAATCAGATTAGTCAATTAAAAAAAAATCGAATATATTTTTTTTGTATGTTTGAGTATTTGCCTCTCTGATGGAATTATTTATGAACATATGAATGACCTTAGGCTCAGATTAGATTGAGTATTGCTGATAATGGAGGGCAGAACCAACATTGATATTTGTGATATCAAAATGCACCCCCTGTATTTACTGCAGTATGAGCCAACAATCCTTATTATGTCCCATAAAGAACAGTAACAACCAAAAACATCCCATAGTAATTAAATTGTGAAAATGAAATTATTTATGTGATTTCATTTGTTGGATGTATTTTGTGTCATTGAGCCTAGCTTCTCTCTAATGTCATAAGACTATTAGGAACTGTAATAATCTTCAGGGGATATACGATTTATCAACCCTTGCAGAATGGGATGAGAGCCAAGGAAACATATTAAGGCATACTGGTTAAATTAATCAAATTTCTTTTTGTGTTCTGGCCAAGAGAATGCAGTAGATTATTATTCAAGCATTTTATATCAACAGTAGGAATATAATTTGACCACTACTTACGTTGAATTTAATATTACATGTTAGTCTTTTCCAAAAACAACCCCATAAAAATGCCAATACTTGTGTAAACTAATGGCTTTATCCACTAAAAAGAGAATTTAAATACAAAAGTGTAAGTGTTAATATTCATTGCTCATTGGGAGATACTACATTTTAATCTTGCTACAGAAATTGGGAGGGTTGATCTACAAAATCAATATGACTAATTGAGGAGACCTGGGCAAAGAGACTCTAATACATCACTGTTTTCTATACCATAAAAAGAATTGGCACATGCTCCCTTGTAGAATGTGAATGGACTACAATCACTGGCCTTGAAATATGAGCTTTTTCTTTCCACTTGAGGCAATGTTGAAGTTTTCTGAAATAGATAGAAGCCATCATTCCAGTCCTAACACAAAATGAAAGCATCATTGTGGGAGCAATTTTGAAAATGTATGAGCTTCATAAAACATGACATTTTTCACACTGTGAAACTGACTGGAAAATCAGAGATCTGAGGCTCAGAAAAAATACTTCTAAGGCTACTACCCTTTATGCCAGTTGTGGCGCTGTAGGATAAGCACTGGACTGCTAACCATAAGGTCAGCAGTTCAAACCCACCAGCCTCTCCCTGGAAGCCCAATACATTACTAGTTGGAACTGACTCAACAGCCCTTAACAAACACAGTGAAACTAGAGAATAAGGTATTTGCCTTCACGGTATATTCATCAATACTAAGACAGGAAATAAATATACCCTATGGCATGCCAAGCAAAACAAGGACCAAGGATTGAGGCAACCAATAATTTCAGAGATATTTCTCAATGAAGCTTTGACACATTCATTGTAAGACCATATTGTCAATTTTTACATGATGAGGTTTGAAACAACTCCCTATCAGATCCACATGAAAAGTGACTGCCTCACCATGTCAGTAAAAACAGTTTGGAATAAAATTCAGGTGGACAGTTACTGTCCGTCCCCCTCCCCACCGCCCCCAGGGCCAAATTAATCAACAACCCCATCTCACTCAAAAAGAAAATATAAACATCAAAAGCAAACAAGGTGACATCATGAACACATTGATGGTAAGCCTTCCAGTTTTTTTGTTCAGGTGTCTAAATAAAATAATTGTGGACAATTTTGAGAGACAACAACACTTCTTTAAAAGATTGACTTTTGGCTGGTTCAAGAACAAGATCGTATCATTTTTTTCTAGAACAAAACTCAAGATCATAAAAAAGATCACACTTTCTGGTCAGATAGAGTCAGCAAGAACCCCAGACCTTTTTAAACTGTATAAAAGTAAAGATAACAGTTTGAGAATTAACATGCACTTAATCCAATCCATGGGATTTTCACTCACCTCATATGCATGGGAAAGTTGGACAATGGGTAAGGAAGATCACAGAATAATTGATGCATTTGAATTGTGCTTTTGGAGAATATTAAAAGTACCATGCACTGTCAGAAAACAAACCATCTGTCTTGGAAGAAGTGCAGCCAGAATGTTTCTGATGTTATCAGGAGGGGCTAGTCCCTGGAAGGCATCTTACTTGATAAAATGAAGGGTCAGCCAAAAAGAGAAACACTCTATGTGAGACCCATGGCACTTTAAAAATTCTCCTCCAACACCATAATTCAAAAACATGCTATTATGAGGATTGCAATTAACAAGATAAAAGAAAAATATGTAAACTGTTGAATGGAAAACTGACTTGCTCTATAAACCTTCACCCAATTCACAGTAGAAAGTTAAAAAGAAAAAAGAAAGCCCTACACCGAACACAGTTCTTCTCTGATGTACATGGCACTGCCATGAGTCAGAGAAGACTGCTCAGTAACATTTTTGCTTTTGCTTGAATTCACTTACCAGTTGTTTTTTTTTTAAAAAAAGACCTTAACATTGTCTCTTGACAAAATCAAAAACATCTTCCTAGTTCTCATTCGAGAACAGACAGCTCTGTAAAGCATTCTTGATGAGTTAATAGACTCTAAGCCACTGATCTTGAGTTAATTTTTATCTAAAATGTGAGGGTATGGTTAAGAGATACATATACATGTATGTTGTTTTTAGGTGCCATCAAGTCAGTTCTGACTCATAGCAACTCTGTTTAGAGTTCCATGGTTTTGAACTACTAACCTCACAATTAGTATTAGTAATCCTCTGCTTGACCTATAGCACCACACCAGGGCTCACATGTGTACTGTAGGGTAAGGAAGCTCACACACACATACACACATACATATATATGTGCGTGTGAGGGGTGGGTGGGTGTGTTTTGTTATTCAGCACTGGCAAGTTGGTTCCAAATCATAGCAACTCTATAGGGATTTAAAGGAACAGCTGGTGGGTTTGAACCACTGGCGTTGTGGCTCAAACTAACCTCCCCATCCAACATATTATCCTGCAGCACATATATACATACAGGTATAGTTGTTGTTGTTAGGTGACACTGAATTGGTTCAAACTCATAATGACCCTATGCATACTTGCTTTCTTGACTGCTACTTCCCATGAGTGTTCATTATGAATCAAAAAAGAGAAAGAAAATATTAACAACTTCAGTCTTTTCTCCCTATATCATGATGTCATTATTAGTTCAGTTGCAAAGTTTGTTTTCTTTACATTGAGGTACCATGGTGTGGCATTTTAGGATAAGCACTGTACTGGTAATCACAAATTCCACAATTCACAAATTCCTCAATTCTATACAGTCACTAAGAGTTGGAACTGACTCGACGAAACACAACAACAGCAACAAATATTGAGGTGCAATCTCTACTGAAGGCTACATATCACATCTTCTTCATACAATCCAGCTTCTAGAAGAATTTGCTCAGCATACAGATTAAATAAGCATGGTGAAAGGATAAAACCCTGGTACACACCTTTCCTGATTTTAAACCTTTCAGTATTCCTTGTTCTGGTCAAATGACTGCCTCTTGGTTTAAGTACAGGTTCTACATGAGCACACAGAATTGTTCTAGAATACCCGTAATTCTTCATAGTGTTATCCATACTTTGTTATGATCCACAAACGTCAAATACCTTTGCACAGTCAATAAAGCACAAATAAACATCTTTCAGATATTCTCTACTTTCAGCCATTTTCCATCTGACGTCAGCAATGATAGCTCTTTTTCCAGGTCTTCTTCTGAATCTGGCTTGAATTTCAAATGGCTGCTTCCTATCAATGTACTATTGCAACAGTTTTTTGGTTTTTTTTTTTAATTATCTTCTGGAAATTTTTGCTTTCATATTGTTCAATAGTTTTTACATTCCGTCCCATCACCTTTCTTTGTAATGGGCACAAACATGGATCTCTCTAATCATTGGCCAGGTAACTGTCTTCCAATAGTCTGAATTGTTCTGTTTGAATTCCATCAATTCCTGAAGTCTTGTTTCTCACCAATGCTTTCAGTACAGCTTGAACTTCTTCCTTCAATACCATTGGTTCTTGATCAAATACAACCTCTTGAAATAGTTGAGCATCCGTAAGTTTTTTTGATACAGTGACTTCAACCTTCTTGGATGCTTCCTGCATCATTCACTATTTTGACCATGCTGTTGTTGTTAAGTGCCATCGAGTTGGTTCCGACCCATAGTGGCCCTGTACAGGGTTTCTGAGGCTGTAAATCTTTACAGGAGTAGAAAGCCTCACCTTTCTCCCGTGGAGCCACTGGTAGTTTGGAACTGCTGACCTTGCGGCTCGCAGCCCGATTCGTACCCACGACTCTACCACAGCTCCTTATAGAACCCTTGATTATTGAAACTCAAGGCTTGTATTTTTTTCCTCAGTTCTTTCAGCTTGAGAAATGCTAAGTATGTTCTTCCCCTTTGGTTTTCTAATTCTAAGTCTTTACACATTTCATTATAATACTTGACTTTGTCTTCTAGAGTTGCCCTTCGAGTTTTTCTGTTCAGCTCTTTTACTTCCTCATTTATCCTAGTTGTCTTAGCTTCTCTTTGCTCAAGAGCAGTTTTCTCTTCTGACATCTGTTTTGGTCTTTTCTTTCTTTGCTGTTTTTGAATGACCTTTTGCTCTGTTCCTGTATGATGCTCTTGATGTCATCCCACATATTGTCTGGTATTTGTTCATTAGTGTCTAATGCATCAAATTATTCTTGAGATGGTCTCTAAAGTCAGGTGGGATATATTCAAGGCCATATTTTGGCTTTTGTGGATGAGCACTAATATTCTTCAGCTTCAACCTGAACTTGTATACAATCAATAAATGGTGTGTTCCAAAGTTGGCCCATGGTTTTATTTGGTTGATGATATTGAGCTTCTCTATAGTTTCTTCCCACATATGTAGTGGGAGAATACACATATTTGATTTCTGTTTATTCTCTCTAGTAATGTCCACACATATAATTACCCTTTATGTTGTTGAAAATAGAGATTTATAATGCATAAGTCATTGGTTTTGTAAAATTCTATCATGTAATCTCTAACATCATTTCTGTCACCAACTCCCTCTTTGTTTCCAACTTTCACATTTCAATAACCCATAATAATCACGTTTGATAAATTTCAGACTGAAGAAGTTGATGATATATTTCTAGCTTTAGTGGCTTGTTTGTAAATTTGAATAATAGTGGTTTTAACTGGTCTTTCTTGTAGGTGTGTGGATGTTAAGACTGCACTATTCTTCAAGATGCTCCTTGAAATGCTCTTTTTGTAACATTCGTTGAAGATGAATGTAACACCATTCCTCTTCAATTAGTTGTTACCATAGTTTTTTTTTTATTTTAAGAAATTATTACTGGTGATGAGACATGGACTCATTACTACTATGAGCATGAGAGTAAATGGCAGAGTATGGAATAGAAATATCCTCATTCACCAACCAAGAAAAAGTTCAAATGTCAACCATCAGCTGGAAAATTGATGCTCAAAGGCCAGTATTGGAACACTATCAGGAAAAGGTTCAACAATCAACAGTGTTTCTTACTTTGAGATGCTCGCTAAAGAGCTGAAGCCTAAATTTAGTAGTAAAGGCACAGAACTGCTATCCAAGGGCATTGTGATTTCTCATGAAAATTCACATCCACCCACCTCTGTCTACACTGTTGACACTCTGCAAAAACTTTGTTTTGAGGTGTTAAATGTTCCTCCCTATAGTCCTGATCTTGTGCCACTGTACTTTCACCTGTTTGGTCCCTTGAAAGTAGCCCTTTAAGAACCAAGAGTCACCTCTGATGAAGAAGTGAAGACAGCAGTGCATTCTTGGCTCATAGTTCAGACTAAAACATTTTTTAATAAGGGACTATGAAAGCTTGTTGACAAATGGACAAAATGTACTGAAAAGTAAGGAGATTGTGTTGGAAATTATGTATTTATCTTTTCTAAAAATTGACTAAAATAAATTCCACAGCCAGAGTGTGTAGATAATTCTTGACTCACCCTCATATATGTGTGTGTGTCTGTGTAAGTGTATATATAATAAAGCACCACATGAGAAGCAAGAGATAAGTGGTGATAATTAACAAAGAAAATTCCTTTGAGAAGTATGACCCCTCCCAAAAGGACTATCTAGAAATAGGTAGACTTTACTTACAGTATATAGTTGGGTATGGTTCGTTATAATCCATAACACTGCTTTATTTTATATTATCTTGATATAAAAGTGATAATGTTTAATGAAATATGCTAGGGAAAAATTTGCCTCACTAAAAAATAAAAGTTTCCTTTCCTGATTTTAGTTAACTAGGAATTGTTACTGCCCACCCACCCCCATATTATTTCTGGAACATTGTGTATTTTTCTTGGCAAGGAGAAGAGCACTGTTTTACACTGGAAAAAAACACGGGTTAGAGTTTTATATAAAGATAGTGGATAACACACATATTGATTTTGACCCTTTCTTGAAATTACACCATAAAATAAGGGATATATTGGAAAGATATAAATCCACAATAATAACAATAATAGAAGGGAAAAGAAAGAAAAGCCATTAAACAGAAAGAGTTATAAATCTTGTAACATTGTACACTCCGTTTTTCAGTTTATCATTTCGTTTGAAAATAATAAAATGGTTACTGAACCATAAGGAAATTTATTTTTAAATAATTGACTAGCTGAAAAGATAGCAAGTAATTATCAGGCTAAACTATAAACTAAATTATCAGGCTAAACTATAAATGTGTAACTCAGAGCATCAGCCAAGCACATAGCTACTTTGGTCCTGAGGACACTTAATAAACCAAGCAACACTGAACTAAAGTTTCATGAGCTCTTAAAATTTGGAGGCATACAAAATTGAGGTCTTCACCAGGAAATAATCTTCCATAAAGCTGAGCACTAAACGAATGCCATTCTTAGTTTCAGAGTGACTCAAGAATAAAACCCAACTCTGAAACACAAAATCATTGATTATTTAATGATTAATCATTAATTCCAAGTACATTGATGTACTTGGAATTAAAGCAAAGACCCTAAATCTGCTAAAGAGTGCCAACAAAACTAATCTAAACACAAAACTAACACAAAATCATTGTGGTTGCTGCTGTTGTTCTTAGTGTTGTTGAGTGAGTTCTGACTCATAGCAATCATGATTAGGGTTTCTGAGGAGGAGATGGTAAGTTTGAATCAGTGATCTTGAAGTAGCAGTACAGTGGTAATCCTACAGGAGCAAAATCATATATTTGTTTATAGGTGCCATTGAGACGGCATCAACTCAATGACACCTATCAACAACAACAGGAACAAAACACTCCCTGATTCTGGGCCTACCTCACAATCATTGCTATGTTTGAGCCCATTACTGTTGCCACCGTGCCAGTCCATCTTGTTGGGGTCTTCCTCTTTTTCTCTGACCCTCCACTTTACCACACATGATATCCTCCTCCAGGGACTGGTCCCTCCTGACAATATGTCTGAAGTATGAGAGACTAAGTCTGGCCATCCTGGCTTCCAAGGAGTATTCTGGCTATACTTCTTCCAACATAGATTGACTTGTTCTTTTGGCAATCGATGGTAATTTTAATATTTTCTTCTAGTATCACAACACAAATGCATGAATTCTTTTATGGTCTTCTCTGTTTACTGTCCAACTTTCACATGAACACTTGAAAGAGGTTTTATGCAGTAAATTTGCCTAATGCAATGCTTTGTTTTGATTTCTTGACTGCTGCTTCCATGAGTGTTGATGGTTGATCCAAGTATCATGAAGTATTTGACAACTTCAATTTTTTATCCATCTTTCTTGATATTATTTATTGATCCAGTGGGGAGGATTTTTGCATCGTTCAATATTTTGCCCATAGAATTCTTCAATATTGGAAATAGAGGCTTGATTTTTTCTTCACTTTCCTCAGTTTGAGGAATGTTGAGTGTAATCTTCTCCTTTGGTTTTCTAACTCCAAGTCTTTGCACATTTTGTTATATTTGACTTTGTCTTCTTGAGCTGCCCTTTGAAATTTTCTATTTAGCTCTTTTACCTCCTCATTTCTTCCATTTGATTTAGTATCTCTATGGTAGAGAGCAAGTTTCAGAGTCTCTTCTGACATCCATTTTGGTCTTTCCCTTCTTTCTTGACTTCTTAATGACCTCTTGCTTCCTTCCTTTATGATGTTCTTGATATCTTTAATATCTAATGCATCAAATCTGCTCTTCAGATGATCTCTAAATTCAGGTGGGATTTATCCAGTGTCGTGTTTGGTCTCTTGTTGACTTATTTTAATTTTCTTTAGCTTCAGTGTGAACTTGCATATGAGCAGTTGATGGTTTGTTCCACAGTCTGCCCCTGGCCTTGTTTTGGATAATAATGTGGAGCTTTCTAGCATCTCTTCCCCCAGAGGTATTCAATTTGATTTTTGTGTATTGCTTCTGGTGAGGTCCATGTGTATAGTCATCTTTAATGTTGTTTAAAAAATATATTTGCAATAAAAGGGTCATTGATCTTGCATAATATCTTGTGATCTCCAGCATCATTTCTATCACCAAGGCCACAGTTTCCAACTACTAAACCTTCCTTTTCGTTTCAACCTTTACATACCAATCACTGGTAATTATCAATACATCTTCATTGCAAATTTGACCAATTTCAGACTGAGGAAGTTGGTAGAATTCTTCAACTTAGTCATCACTGGCTTTCGTGGTTGGTGCATAAATCTGAATAGTAGTTGTATTCACTGGTCTTCCTTGTAGGTGTATGGATGTTATCCTATCACACACAGCGTTGTTCTTCAAGACACATCTTGATATGTTCTTTTTGATAATGAATGGGATGCCATTCCTCTTCAATTTGTCACTCCCAACACAGTAAACCATGTGATGTCAGATTCAAAATGGCCCATACCAGTCCATTTCAGCTCACCAATGCCTAGAATATCAATGTTTATTCATTCTCCTTCATTTTTGGTAATTTCCAATTTTCCTGTATTCATCCTGCATACATTCCATGTTTACATCATTAATGGATGTTACTGCTGTTTCTCTTCATTTTTAATTGTGCCCCATCAGCAAATAAAGGTCCTGAAGCCTTTAGTCCATTTGCATCATCATGGTTAACTTTACTTTGAGGAAGCAAATCTTCCCCAGTCATATTTTGAGTGATTTCCAATCTGGGAGGCTGACCTTCTAGCACTATATCTGACAATATTCTGGTGCTCTTCATCATGTTTCAATATTCCATATTCTAGTGCTGACAGTGTTACACTGCTATTCATAAGGTTTTCAGCTGCTAAATATTGGAAAGTAGTCTGTCTCTCCTTCTTCCTAGTCTGTCTTCATCTGGAAGCTCAGCTGAGACCTGTCCACTGTGGGTGACCCTCCTGGTATTTAAGGTACCCATGGCATAGCTTCCAGTATCGCAATAACCACTGCAGTATTTATTAAATCACCACAGTAGGACCAGCTGACAAAGGAGTGGTGGGGGATGCTGGTAGTGGGTTTGAACTGCCCATTTCATGGCTAACAGTCCAGTGCTTATCCTACAGTGCCATACCAGTATGTATATATGTATGACTACATGCATGTGTATGTGTATATATGTATACAAGCCACCTCGGCATGACAAACTAACAGATGACTGGTGGCTTAATTATCTAGTGCTCATATAACTGAAATACCATAGGTGGGTGGTTTTAACAAACAGAAATTTCTTCTCTCACAGTTTAGGAGAATTTAATTCCAAATTTAGATTGTCAGCTTTGGGGAAAGTTCCTTGTTTCCTTTCAGCAGGCCCAGCATTCCTTGGAGAGTTCAATATGAGTTAGCATTAATCATTCCCTGGATCTAGGAACTCCAGATCCAAAGGAAGCATTCCACTCCTGGCTCTTCTTTCTTGGTTATAGTTGTTGTTGTTGTTGTTGTTGTTGTTGTTGTTGTAAAGTGCCATTAAGCCAGTTCTGACCCATAGTGACCCTGTACAGGGTTTCCAACGAGCAGCTGGCGAGTTTGACCCGCTAACCTTGAAGTACAAAGGGCTTTGCAGTATGGTGCATTACCCACAGCACCACACCAGGACTCCATTGTAGTAGGTCCCAGAAAAATAATTCTGTTAAATATTGAAATCTGTCCCCTTCACATTAAAAACAAGAAATAATGATGGTTCTCAACTCTTTTACTCAGTATTATTCTAGATGTGCTTCCTAGCCCAGTAAAATAAAACAAACAAAATGATTCAAAAGGAAAAATAAGAAAAACTATGTGTTTGTATTTTTAGAGTACATCATTGTGTATTTAGAAAACAAATTTAAAAAAAACTAGCATTCATGAGAAAGTTTAGCAAGTTTTCTTGCTACAGAAACAATAAACAG
The DNA here is from genome assembly GCF_000296735.1 of Chrysochloris asiatica. NCBI lineage: Eukaryota > Metazoa > Chordata > Mammalia > Afrosoricida > Chrysochloridae > Chrysochloris > Chrysochloris asiatica. The sequence goes on along the minus strand of NW_006408815.1, from coordinate 1,875,541 downwards.
AATGAATGAGGAGAGGTTTGCAGTAGATGAAGGTGATGAGGTAACTCTGGGGGAAAATCACAAAAGACAGTTATTTGTGAAGGAAACTGGATTGAGTTCCTAGTTTGAAGGAAAGATAGTGAAGAATTCTGAGTAAAAGAGTGCTACTATATGTGATTTCTTGTTTTTAAATTACTCTGTTTGCTCTCAGAAGGTGACAGAAAAAACAGGGATTCCAGAAACGGGGCAAAGGCAGTAGTCCAAGGGAAGGATGATAGAGGTTGGTGTCAGGCATTGATGGCTTTGGTGAGCTCTGATATACAGACATGCAGACAGTAACGCCTGATAGACCCTATAGATTGAATATAAGTCCAAGAGAAAGCAAAATCAAGAGAGATTTTTATGTTGGTATCTTGAACAAAAGGTAAGTGGTGATGATATTTGCAGAAATGGGAGGACTGGAAAAAGGTCATATTTGTAGTGGCAGATCCCATGAATGCTGTTTTATTTGAGATGCCAATTTTAAAAGTCAAGTGGTGTTATTGAGCAATGAGTTGTATGAATGAGTTTCCAACTCAGGCAGGGACTTGGGCTTGCAAGAAGTCAGTTCCAATTCATAGTAACCCATGTACAACAGAGTGAAACAATGCCCAGTCCTGAGCCACCGTAATACCCATTGCTATGTTTAAACCCATTGTCACAACCATTGTGTCAATCCATGTTGCTAAAGGTCTTCCTCTTTTTCTCTGTTCCTCTACTTTACCAAGCATGATAGTCTTCTCTAGAGATTGGTCCCTCCTGATCACATGTCCAAAGTATGTGAGACGAAAGTTTATCAACATATAAAATGGGATTTAAAGCAGTGAGACTAGATTACAGAAACTAAATGAACTGAAGGACTAAGCCCTGTATAAACCAATGGGAAATAGTTTGAGAGAAGAAGAAAAGAAGTGTGGTAAGAGAGAATTCCAGAGAATGGGTGTTCTAGAAACCCAGTGAGAAATACTCCAAAAAGCAAGCCGTATTCAACTGTTTTAAATGCTGCTGAAAGAACAGATCAGAAGAGGACTGGAAGTAAGGGACATGATCATGTGGGATTTAGCAACAGGAAGATCACTGTTTACCTTTACAGGTGTGTGTCTATGAAGTTCTGGTGACAGCTGACTGATTGCAGTGAATTCTGGAAATAATAGGTAGAAGAGAACCAGACACACTGAATGCAGACAAATATTTTAAGGAATTTCTTTTAAAGGCAAGTAAAGAAATTTATGCAATATTTCAAGAAACATAGGTCATGGGAGGAAGTTTTGTTGTAAAAATAGAAGATAATATAGATTGTCATAATAGCTCATTAGAGAATAGAATATTAATTATAAGGAAGACAAAGATGATAAATGCAGAATAAAAGTCTTTAGGAAATCAAAAAGAGTTAAGATGTTGGGCCCAAGTTTTGAAGTTGGTTTCTGATAGAGTCTCAGGAAGAACTGGAAAGAAGTCTAAGTGTATAAGTACAAGTGGAAATAGAAGGTGAAGAGAGGAGGAAGTGTCTCCCTTCTGGTCTTTAGAAAGGAGGCTTGTCATTGTCAAGGGCCATTGAGTGGGTTTCAACTCACAGTGAACATGTATAAGGTTTCTGAGGAGTGGCTGGTGAGTTTGAACCACCGACCTGGCAGTTCAAACCGACCTTGAGATCCAGTGCTTATAACAGGACTCCAATGTTGCCTTTGTCACTTTGACGTTTGATTTAAATAATCCTCTTTGAAAAAGTGGTCAGAAAACACAGGTCTTCACTGATGTGTGGTCCCAAGTCCCTCCAGCCACATTCAGCTTCTCAAGTGCAGGGAGAATAAGTAGTAAGCCTGAAGAGTCTAATGGAAAAGGGCAAGAACATATAAAAATACAACAGAATGTGATTATGATAATGGATTGAATGTGATTAGGATAATGGATTAGGAGGCTAGTGATGCCAGGAGTGAACAAGGTACAGTGAAAAAACAACAAAAACAGTTTCTAGGTTTCCATGGGAGCAAACAATTATTACAATGAACATAATAAAAGAAATGAATAGTTAAGGTGGCATGTAGCAATTATAGAGTGGCAAAATGGAAATAAAGTCTTTTGTACTATGCTGTTGTTGGTAAGATAAGCACTGAACTGCTAACCATAAGGTCATTGTTTCAAACCCACCAGCCACTCTGCTCCCATAAAGATTTCCAAACTCAGAAATGCCATACAGGGTCACAATGAGTTGGAATTGACTTGATGGCAGCAGGGCTTTGTTATTGTTGTTGTTATTAGTAAATGACACCAGAGTGGATTAGAAAGTAGGTGAAGCTATAGATCATTGGTTGTCAGGAGGACAAGGAACTGAGAAGTCAGGCTCTTGAATGGAAATCCTGTTTTAACTCTGTGTTATTTTCTTAGAGACTATATTACTTGCACTTTATCCTTTCAACTTCCATATCATTGCTTCCCTTCCCCATCTCTAATTTCTACTTGACCCAATTAGAAGAGAAATTTTACAACTTCTCATCAGGTCTCCTACCAACTACTGGTTTCCATCTTCTCCCTTTTTTCTATGACTGAATTATCTGTGCTCTCATCTAAGTCAATCCCTTGATTTAAGCACTGGATCTATCCTTTTTCACTAACTCAAAAACATTTTTTCAGCATCTGTCCTCTCTCTCCTCTGCACCATTAAGTTTTCTTTCCCTACTGGATCATTCCCAGAAACATAAAAAACAGGCTGCAATTTTCTAATCTTAAAAGAAAAAATTATACCACTTCCCCCACTAGCTCGTGCTTTAGTTCCTCTGTGGCCTATCAAACCTCTCTACCATGTGTCTGAGTTAGACTGCATTTTTAAGGAATGACCATATGATTGCATTATAATACACGAGATGTACCTGAAAGAGATTATACTACTTTGAGGCCTTGCCCACTCAACATCAACAATTTATTCTATCTGTCAGCCAAGTGGAGAGAACCTGAGGGTTGGTCAGAGCTTCAAGACAGAAGGGTGTTGAGTTCTTATTAGACTGTATAGAGCAGAGATTTTCCAATATCCTATCCCCAAATCCTTCCCTACTCCATTAGACATCACCTGAGTATGAGATATGATACTATGTTAAGCCATAGAGCTTTTGAGTTTTATTTGCTAGAAAAGTTATTGTCAGTCAGTCTAACAAATGCCCCTAAAAGCTCTCCATAGTTTCTGATTCTATCACCTTTCTGTTATTTTGAAATAATTCTAAATAATTTTACCCCTGACGGTGCATAAAATAGAACTTGTGTGGCATAGTAGGTTACCAGTTAGGCTAGAACCCAAAAGATCAGCAATTCAAACTCATAAGCTACTTTGGGGGAGAAAGATGACTCTTGTTACTCAAGTAAATATTTAGTCTCCAAATCACTCAGGGGTAGTTTTAGTCTGTCCTATAGGATTACTATGAATCAGAATCAACTCAATGGCAGTGGGTTTGGGGTTATCCCACTCAAACAGCGTTTGTCAATGTCTGCAGTGGTATCAAAACAAAACTTCAGAGTAACCTATATGACAAAGTAGAACTGCTTCATAGGGTTAATGAAGTTGTTGGTCTTTATGGAAGCATATAGCCTCATCTTTCTCCCATGGATTGGCTGGTGGGTTTGAACAATCAACCTTTTAGTTAACAGTCCAACACTTAACCCACTGTGCCACCAAGCATACTTCCCGAGTGAGTTACATACTGCTAATCCAGTAATTACTATTGAGTCCTCCTGCTATTCAACTGCCTAGAAGCATGTGACCTAGTTGTTCAGTCTCCGCTCCTTTCACTTTATTCACTTGGTTCCTACAACTCCACACCACCTCCCTCACTGGAAACTCCTGCTCACTATTTTTTGATGATGAATTAAATGTTTAGAGAAAAGATTGATGGTAGGGTGGAATTTACTAATAACGAGGAATTCTGCATGGCCCTGTGAAAAATTTTGCAGAGTTGTGCAGTATGTAATCTTTAGGCAGGTCGAGGAGATGTTCAGAAACATATATGATATGATCACTAGTCGACTTGAATCATGTGGGTGGCTTGTGGAGATCCTAGTTAACAAGGATGCAAAGCATGATGGTTTGTCCTGGTTTCTTAGAGGCATATAAATAATTAATTGCTTGTAAGTAGGACACTCTCTATGATCTCACAGACATAGTAGAAATGAAATAGACCTATTTCAGGCTCTGTCAGCTTATCGTATTGTGGTGGTTTGTATGTTGCTGTGATTCTGAAGCTCTGGTATTTTAAATAACAGGAGGGCTGCCCATTGTGGACAGGTTTCAGATGAGTTTCCAGATTAAAACTGACTAGGAAGAAGAAGAGGCAGATTATTTCTGAATGTTTAGCCACTGAGAGCATTGTGAATCGCAGTGGAACACTGCCAGATAGCAACAGAATATTGAATAATGAAACCTGATAGGCAGCATCAGAATATTGTCAGTGATAGTGCTGGAAGATGAGCTTCTCAGGCTGGAAGACACTCAAAATAAGATTAAAGAAGAGCTGTGTCCTCAAAGTAGAGTTGGCTGTGATGATAAAAATGGAGTAAAATCTTCAGGACCGTCATTTGCTGATGGAGCATAACTCAAAATGAGGAGGAACAGTTGCAAATGTCTATTAATAATTGGAATGGGGAATGTGTGAAGTATGAATTGAAGAAAAAGTTGTCAAAATTGAAATGGAATGCATGAACATCAATACCCTAGGTATTAGTGAGCTGAAATGTACTGGTATTGGCTATCTTGAATCTGAAAATCACATGGGTTACTATGCAGAGAATGACAAATTGAAGAGGATTGACATCACATTTCAAGACCTATCTTGAATTATAATGCTGTCTGTAACAGAATAATATCCTTACACTAAAAGGTAGACAAGTTAATACAACTATTATATAAATATATATACCAACCACTAAAGCCAGTGATGATTCTATTGAAAAATTCTATCAATTTCTTCAGTTTTAAGTAGATCAAGCATACAATCAAGATATAGTGACAATTACTGGTTATTGGAAAGCCAAGGTTGGAAACAAAAAGGATCAATAATTAGAAAGTATGATCTCACTGATAGAAATTATGCTGGGGATCACATGATAGATATTTTAAGACCAATGACTTATTCATTGTAAATGCCTTTTTAAAACAATATAAAAGACAACTAACTATACACATGGACCTCATCAGATGCAATACAGAAATCAAATTGACTACATCTATGAGAAGAGACACTGGAAGAAACTCCATATCATCAGCCAAAACAAGGCCAGGAGCATACTGTGGAACAGACCATCAATTGCTTATATGCAATTTCAGGCTGAAACTGAAGATTGTTAAAACAAGTCTAAAAGTACCAAAATATGTATGACCTTGAACATATCCTGCATAAATATAGAGATCAGTAGAAAGAAAACACCAAAATAGATGTCAGAAGAGACTCTAAACTTGTTTTCCAGCATAGAAATGCTAAAGCAAATGGGAGAAATGAGCATGCTGGCAACCACATTGGTCTACTGGTGAGTGGAAGAGGGGGAAAGGCAGCAATGCAGAAATGGGCAGAGTTCACCCACGTCCCATAGACTCCCATTGACCTGGAGATAAGAGAGAGAAGAGGAAGGGCTGGTTGGTCCAAAGTGTGGTGAGACCTGTGGGCACCTGAGCCCATGGAAAAGGACATAGCCACAGAGGGCTATTTGAAGTGAAGCAGACAGCTGATATGAAGTGAGGGGAGATGAACAAGAACAGTCAAACTTGCAGATAGTACCCTTTTGACCTAGCCTTGATGGCTTGATAATCAGAACTCGACTAGAGGAAGATTGTGGTGGGAGGAACACCCACACACACAATTTTTGATAAAGGAAATGAGGGTAAATTGATACAATTTGATGAACTTGACCTATACTCATGGAGGTAGTAGCTCAAAATACCAACACAGTGGCAAAGAGTCTTCACATCTCAAGTATCAATGCTGTCCCCTCTATATACAGGGTAGACAGGGATGGGAAACTTAGACATTGGCTACCTAAAATGAGGGGGTGATAAGGGCATGAAGTGACTGGCTTACAAGTTTTCAAGAGGGAATTTAGTTTAAGAGTGTGAGGGGGAGGATAGAGCTCAACTGAGTAGTTTTCATCTTGTCTAAATGGGTCTGGTAAAAAGAGATGGGGATACGATTCTTATAATTCAGTAGTGAGTAGTTGTTATCATGACTAATTGTGATTGTCACAATTGTAAAGGTAGAAGTTTTATAACAAAAATGGGAGAGTAGTTAATCTTACAGACCAGGGACAAAGGACCCTAGGTCCATCAAGGGAGACGAGCACAAGCAGAATATAGGACCTTATTCAGAAAAGCAGCCACTCCAGAGATGGAGACAGAGATGGGGACATGGAGAGAGGAAGCAGCTGAGGACTCTAGATTAATGGAAAGAGAGGGACTGAGAGCCGGTGGCCAGGAAGCAGACTTTCAGAATGTACCCTTTGGTGGTTTAAATTATAATATATGCCTGAGTGTTTAAAAAAAAAAAAAAAATAGCTAAAATGAATAAATACTGTTAACTGATGGTACATGGAGGGGATTATAATAATTGTAATGAAACAAAGTCATTCAATTCACCATAAAAACTTAAAAAAAAATACTGGTTGATGCTCAACCATTTGAAGAGATAGCTTATGATCAAGAGTTAATGATACTGATGGAAGAAAGTCCTTGGGGCACTGAAGATATTGGCAAAGAACAAGACAACAGAGAATAGATGGAATACAAGTTAAAATTTGTATTCAACAAACTAATTGGAAGCAATCAATATTTGTGCCTATTTCAAAGAGAGGTACTCCAACTGAATGAGGAAATTATCAAATAATATCATTAACATGATATGCAAGTAAATTGTTTCAAGAAATAAGTCAAAAACAGCTGAAAAAGTGCATTGAAAGAGAACTTCCAAAGATTCAAGCCAAATTATGACAGTGACATGGAACAAGGGATGTCATTGCTAACATCAGATGGATCTTAGCTGACAGCAGAGAATACCAGAAATATGTTTACCTGTGCTATATTGACTGTGCAAAGGCTTTCAGCTGCATGGATCATGACAGAATATGGAAAACGCTGATGAGAATGGGTATTCTGGAACACTTAATCATGTTCATGAGAAGTCTTATACATAGACCACGAGGAAGTTGTTCAAACAGAACAAGGGACACCGAACAGTTTAAAATCAGGAAAGGTGTGCGACAGTGTTGTAATCCTTCGCTAGTCTTATTCCACTGTATGCTGAGCAAATAATCCAAGAAACTGGATTATATGAAGAAGAACGTGGCATCAGGATAGGAGGAAGACTCATTAACAACCTGCGATATGCAGATGATGCAAACTTGAGCTTGTTGAAAGTGAGGAAGACTTGCTTAACTGATGAAGATCAAAGACCACAGAACCTCAATGTAAAGAAAACAAAAATCCTCCCCACTGGATCAATAAATAAGATCATGATCAATGTAGAAAACATTGAAGTTGTCAAAAGAGTTCATTTTGTTTGAATCTGCCATCAACACTCACGGAAACAGAAGTCAAGAAAAAAATTTGAAAAAACATTACATTAGGCAAATCTGCACAAAATCTCTTTAAAGTATTCAAGAGCAAAGATGCAGTTTGAGTACTAAAGTGCACCTGACCAAGCCTTGGTATTTTAAATGATCTCATATGTATGCATATATGCATATAGAGTACTGGTGTGGCACTTTAGGATAAGTATTGAACTGGTAAACTCAAAGTCATCAGTTCAAACACATTAGTCACTGCTTGGAAACCCTATAAAGATTCACTATGAATTGGAAATGACTCAGCATCACTTAACAACAACTTATGTATGTAAAAGTTGTTATCAATAACTAGTGAAGACAGTATAGGAACTGATGTATTTGAATTATTAAAGTATCATGGGCTGCTAGGAGAACAAATAAATCTGTGCGGGAAAAAGTACAGCCAGAATGCTCTTCAGAGGATGGAGAGACTTTGATTATCTTACTTTAGACATTATTAGGAGGCTCCTGTCTGTAGAGAAGGACATCATGCTTTGTAAAATGAAAGGTCACCAAAAATAGGAAGACCCCCAAGGCTATCGATTGGCACAGTGGCAGCAGCAATGGACTTAAGTGTAACAATAATTGTGAGGATAGCACAGGACTGGGCAATGTTTCATTTGTTGTGCATAGGGTCACTATAAGTTGGAACAGACTCACCAGCATCTAACAACGTCAACTACAAATTCATTAAGGGTTTTGGTATAGTATACATTAGTTCCACCAACCATATGCCAGTCTGTTGAACTGTGGTGGCTGGCACATTTCTATGATGCTAGAAACTATGTTACCAGTATTTCAAATATCAGCTGAATCACTATCACTTATGGTAGACAGCTTGTAGCAGAGCTTCCAGAGTAAGCCAAACTAGAAGGAAAAACTGAAAATCTACTTCTAACAGTCACCCAATAAAAACCCTATGGATCATAATAGAATACTGTTCAATTTATTGCTAGAAGATTAACACCCTAGATTGGAAGGAACTAAAAAATATACACAGTGACCTCAACAATAGACTGCAGCTGGCCAATGATCCTGAAGATGGACCAGGCAATGTTTCAATGTGTTGTATATGGGGACACCCATATTAGTTAGACTGGTTTGTTGCCAATTAACAGCAACAACAGAGTAATTGCTTCCAAGGAACATCTAAAATTTTGTAATCCTACTTTATATTTCTTCTCAGTTGCTAATAGGAAAAACCAAACAAACAAACCCTATTAATAGGATCCTGTCTCAACTATTATTAAATTGTCATAAGGACAAGTGGCCATCAGTGGCTGCAATGTGAGTTCTTCATCATGGGACAAACTCTTATACTTCTACTTTCCATTACTGAGACTCCTGCCAACTGCTTCATGGGAGAAAGATGGGAGCTTTCTGTTCCCACAAAGATTTGAAGTTTCAGAAACCCTATACAGGGTCACTATGAGTCAGAAGTGACTTGGCAACATATAACAACAACAAAAGATAGGATATTATAAATACTAACTTTATCATTACTGCTAATTTTGTGGTTACAGATTCATAAAGCATGTACAAAAGGGTTATGGAATTCATGGCTATCATTAATTCGTCCTAATGTAACTAATTTTCACTAGGTGTAATTTTGTCTTTTGTGTATTTTTGAAAAAAATAGCTCTGCTATAGAGCCCAATGTTTTTACCTAAGAGTTCATTCAATAATATTCTCCTAAAATTTATAATAGAATGCGTGAAAAAAGGTTGAATCCAAAAAGAGTTGAGCAAATACATGCACAAATATAAGAATATGAAGTATGCAAAAGGCTGTAATCCTTTCTACCCTTATCTATGCAAGAGTTTCATATTTCTTTTTTATTTGAAAATGTGCAGGGATCAAGGAAAATAACACAAGTGTTCCTTATAAAGCTCAGAAAATAAATATACAGGAAACTTAGTACAATACTACAACATAAACCAAAATTTGGTTTAGGTTTAAGGACCCTAACAAAAGAATTTTAAGTTAGTGGTGTACCAAAAGAATCTTAACACAATATAATCACCCCTAAGGAGTCCTGGTTTGGAGCTGTGGGCTAATGTGCCAGACAGCAAAGCCATTTGAACTGCAAGGTTGGCGGTTCAGGCTCACCTGCTGCTCCTTGGAAACCCTATACAGGGTCGCTATGGGTCAGAATAGACTCTATGGCACTTAACAACAACAACAAGGGCAAGTTAAAGCAAAATCCTTTATGATAGCTTTATATCAAAGAAAAGTTTTTATCGGCGTTGTATAGCTTTGGGTGAATTTGCAGTAATGCTTAGATTTTTGTCAGACCCCACGACTTTTCATGAGTATGTGGAGTGTGTGTGTGAGAGAGATGAAGAGCCAGCGGTTGACTCTCCTGGCTTCTCAATCAAGGTGGGAGACAAGATACCTTAGTTATCTGGGACTGCAGTCCTAAAAAACCACAAAGGTATCACTTTAAAGAACACACATTTATTGTCTCACAATCTGGGAAGCTTGAAGCCTGCCCCAGGGCACAGTCTCCAGAGGAGGTCCCTCCTTGTTGGTTGTTGTTGTTGTTGTTGTTAAGTGCCGTCGAGTCGGGTCCGACCCATAGCGACCCTGTACAGGCTTTCCGAGGGTGTAAATCTTTACGGGAGTAGAAAGCCTCATCTTTCTCCCGTGGAGCGGCTGGTAGTTTCGAACTGCTGACCTTAAGGTTCGCAGCCCAATTCGTAGAGCTCCTTGTTGGTAGTCTCATGCAATTCTTGGTTTATAAAGGATCTCTTCTCCTTGTGTGTATCTCTCTCTGCATCTCTTGTCCCTTTTATAGGACACCACTCAGAAAAGATTAGGTTTAGGATCCACCTGACTTTGAAAATAATAACAACAAAATAAAGGCCCTTATTTTCAAACAGAGTTACCTTCACAGACACAGGTGCTAAAATGTTAACATGTCTTGGGGGAACAGAGTTCAACCCACAACAGATGATAAAGATTTAAGTATAGATGAGGCTTAGGAAATTGTGTTGTTTTATTATAACACATTTTTTTTTAAATAATAGAATTTAAGGAAGTTATGTCTCTGATGCCTATTCTTAACAATATTTTTATATGAAAATGTATTGTAAGCAAATATTATACTTGTAACTATTCTGTAGATATCATATACACATTAGCAAAGAGCCTCCTTTAATAATTCAGAAAACATCAACTCTAATTTCCTCTCATCTTACTGTCTAGCACTTAAGGTGTTAATGTAAAAGGAATGGAGATAGTGCAAATAGCTTTCTACTATTGTATTAAAATAAGGAAAGAATATGTGCTATCAATCCTTTCATGGTAATAATGAGCAGTAAAGTCGGAAGTGAAAGCAATGTCACTCATATTAGGATAATTCCATTATTGATTCTGGTCGCTTACCAATTGCTCACATTCACACAGAAGAGTTCTTTCAGCATGCATATTTTTTCCTCTTTTCCTATTTGAAGCCTATCTCTAGAGCTCATAAACAGTTTTGTCTGCAGGTTAGCCAGAAAAACATCTTGCAAACATTGCAAATGACATAGCTGTTGGCCCTGTTTCTTTCCACAAGGGCCTCTTCGTTAATAAGTGCCAGCGACATTTCAATTTTCTATTCATGAAATTGTTTGGTGATTAGTGAAATCTGTGTAAGATATAACAACAAATAACTAACAAAAAGTCATCTGATTTACATTATAACTCATGTGCCAGTAAAGCTTTGTGGATTGATTCCTTTTTGTATTTTCCATAAGCTACAAAATCATTAGTGGTAAGAAGTGTCATTTATACATAAAAGAATTACCAAAGAGGGAAAATAAAAAATTCATTCCATTTAAGTAATGTGATACGCCACTTGACCAATGTAAATGCCTTAGGATTTAGCTAGGTCCTTTTCATCCCTTCATTCTTCAAGTGGGTTATAGAATCACTAAAGCCAGAATTGGTTAGCATTATATGACTAGATGAAAAATCTGATGGATTTCCAAGTCAGTTTACTTATTATTATTCATCAAAAGCCCTATCCTTATTCACCCTGGCCTGTGAGGGCATTGAATATTTAAATCCATGCAGATCAGAATTACACTCCAGAGACTAGTAACGTTATGCAATGCTTTTATGCAAATGTAGAACCTTCACTTTTACCCCTCCTATTAACTTCATTAGCCAAATTTCTCTGAACACTAGCTTGCTGGCTCCAAGCTAATGAAGACTGGTCATACTCTATTCGCCCTAGATTATGTTTAATACATTAAAAAACAGAGAAAGAGGAAGAATTAGAAGCAACAGCAATAAAAGCAGGAATTAAAAGAATTGAGTTTTCAGAGGCCAGAATAGATGCCCCAGCTCATGCAGTCACAAGACTTGAGTATTTAAGAGAAAAATATTGGTTTTGCTTTCACCTAATGAAGCTTTGTCATTTTAAAAGAACATCACACTGTGATCATCAATGTAACATTAAAAGATAATGCTACGCAGTGTGCTTTCTGCTATTTTTAGCATGAGGCATAGTAAAAAATCTAAACTTAGGCAAGATGGTTCTCTTGCCTCCTGAGGGTCTCATTAAAATGAGATGTTTCTCTCCAGAGGTTAACTTAGTAAGCAATGTTTAAATTTCTTAATCAGGCTACAGAAATCATTTATAAAACAAACTTTTCTGTCAGAGACTTGTGGTTTGCACTATTACAGTAAAATCCTACTGGCTTAAAATGCAAAGGGTCAGGAGGAAATGATCTTTGAATGAAAGATGTTTGGAATTCTCAGTATTCTAATTAAAGTATAAGAAGGTATCTGATCAGCTAGAAAATAACTGTGGCATCAAAATATACACTCTTTTGAGTAAGCTAACACCAGCTAAATAGCATTTACCATATAAAGAAGTTGTGAATATTAATACTCATTTGAATCCAGGTTGACTATTACTTCTTCAAATAGAAAAAGTTAGGATTCAGAGAAAAAGGCTAGTTCTAAATTAGTCAAAATTGTTTTTGTAACTGACAAATAGGCAACCCTGCAATAAAACTGCTATTTTCCCCAATACAATTTCAATATCTTGTGCAATTTTTCATTGTTAAAAGCATTCCCAGAGTATCCTCGTGAATAAGTCCCTGAAACACCAAATAAATAAAAATTGTTCCATGATGAATGGCAATATTCCATTTCCTGCATTGAAATGCAAATAGTTTTACCTAATTTTGATTATGTTGGGCTTCTGACCCATCTATGTAGTTTTCCTATACTGAAGGGAACTTGGTGGCTTATTCCTTTGCAGATACAATATGTCAACATGACTGCAGACCACATCATTATGGATTTATGATTTATGAACCAAGCTTTGTTTAAAGATGTCAACTGAAACCTAAAATTGTAGAAATAATGATTTTTAACTTTGACTGTAGAAATATGACCAAAACATCAGATTTCTTTTCACATTCTACGATCCCTGAGTAATGCAATAGGTTTGTAATGGGCGGGTGACTTAAGGCTTGATGGATGTGCCCACTCAGCAGCAGTACTGCAGAAGAAAAGGCCAGGCAATATGCTTTCACAAAAAATTCAGGCAAGAAAACCTTTTGGAGCAGTTTTGTAACACCTACCATCATCATGAGTCAAAATCATCTAGATATCCCAAAGCAATAAGAATATTAACATTCTATGCCAACAGATAGGTTTACATTGCCTCAGTCATAACCCTTCCTTCAGAAGAAGATAATGTCTATTTGAAGCCACTAACCATCTAAACAAGTCAGAAGCCCAACATAACCATAATCATGTGAAACTGTAGGTATTTCAATGCAGGAAATGGAATGCTGCCATTCATCATAGAACACTTTTTATTTATTTAGTGTTTCAGGGACTTATTCATGAGGATACTCTGGGAATACTATTTTTTAAAGCTTCTATTGTGAACTGAGAGATCGTTTACATGGGAGAACATAGGTTTTGCATTCATCCTATCGTATTTCATTTATTGCAATGATTGCAATCCCTACAATCCCCAACATGCATCACCCTTTAAGAGTATTTGCTTCTGTTGCCTCTGTTTGTTTGTATGTTTTGATGTACACGAAAACACTGAAGAATATAAAATCATTTAAATGACCAAAGGGCACTGTCAGGGACTGGACTCGACATAGTTGTGTTGTTCACGAGTGTTTGGTTCACGAGGAGGGGAGATCCAGCGGCGATAGGGATAGCAAAAGAATACACAGACAAACAGAAGAAGGGAGACAATGAGGCACCCCAAAGCCAGGGTGGATACATCACTGGTGGGCAGACTTGGGGCTACAGGCAGCAACTCACTGCCCTGCAATCTTTACTGCATGCCCTCCAACCTGTAATGCACACCTGGGGAGGTCCGGGCCTCTGTTTTATTTAGGGGAGGAGCTTCACACCAAGCTGGGAGGGACTTAGGCAAGGTACAGCTAACATCAGTACTTTTCCAGAAATTCAGGTAACTTTACATCGTATTTTGTTGGTTCGAATCCCAGGCCAGCAACTTGGTTTCTCAGGCTCAATTAACGTATCTCTAGCCCCTGAGCTCAGGTGGGGGAAGGTCAGAGGTAAGGACAAAAGCTTGGGCGGAGTCCAAGCCAGGTCTGCAGGAGGACTCGAGACGCCCAGGTGAATGGGCTGCACCTGGAAAAGGATTAGGGAGGATGGGTTTTTATCTAAAGAACAAAGAACCGAGAAGCAGCTAAGATATTTTTAGTTAATCCTTTGGAGAAAGACCTGACCTTGCAACCTTTAGTCTCGGCTTTAGGAAAATATCACATTTATCTGTGGATTATCAAGGGCTCCGTGTATTAAATTAATACATGTAACTGAATATTAAGATGAAAAACAATTTGCCATTGACTGCCAAGTGGCTAGATCTGTTACACTCGGGCCTATAGGGCCTCGAACCTCTGACCAGTCTTACACGGTCTGCAACAGGGCACTTTCTGCAAGCCTGCCTCCTGACCACTAACACACAGCCTTTCTCTCTCTCCATGAGTCTAGAGTCCTCAGCTGCTCTATCTCTCCATGTCATCATCTCTGCCTCCATCTCTGGTGTCACTGCTTCTCTGGTTAGGGTCCCAGATTCTGCTCACGCTCTTTTCCCTTGATAGTCCTAGGGTCCTCTTTTCCTGGATTAGAAGATTAACTCCTCCCCCCTTTATGTTACAAAGCATCTACCTTTACAGTTGTGATAATCATAATTAGTTATGGTACCAATTACTCGCTATTGAATCATAAAAATCTTATCTCCAGCTCTTTTCACCAGACCCGACTAGAGAAGATGAAAATTGTTCAGTGAGGTCTCTACCTGCACACTCTGAATTTAAACTTCCCCTTGAAAACTTGTAAGCTGGCTACTTTGTGACTTTATAGCCTTTCTTATACCCCACCCACCGCCCATTTTAGGTAACCAGTGTCTAAGTTGCCAGTCCCTATCAACCCTGTATACAGAGGGGATAAGCTTGATCCTTGAGGTGAAAACTCCTTCCCTCTCCGATGGTATTTTCATCTACTACATCCATAAATATAGGTAAAGTTCATCAAATTGTAGTAATTTACACTTGCTTCCTTTGTCAAATTTCTTTGTCTTCCTCTAGTTGAGCTCTGGTCATCAAACCATCGAATCTAGGTCAAATGGGTACTATCTGTAAGTTTGGACATTCTTGTGCATCTCCCCTCACTTTATATCGGCTAAATGCTTCACTCTCAGTTTTAGCCCTCCATGGCTAGGTCAGTGTCCATGGGATAAGGATTTCCCAAGTCTCCCCAAACTTCAGACCAACCAGCCCTTCCTCTTTTCTCTCTCATCTCCAGGTGGACAGTAATCTATGGAACATGGTTGAACTCAGCCCATATCTTCATTACTGACTTTCCATCACTTCCATTCACACGTAGGCCAATGTGGTTGCTTATATCTCTGCTTGTGTGTTCCTTTTGAGTTTCAGTCTTGGAGAGCAACTTGTCCTGAAGGGACTTGATAGCTTGCCTTGATGGTTCACCAGCAAACAGCTTGCTTGTTCTTAAAATAGCCGAACAGACTGTCAGTTTTGTTTGATTTTGTTCTTTCCTGTTGGGTCTTTCTTTCAGGAAGTATCTTCTGTTCCTCTAGCCACTCTGGGCTGGTGTACATGTCCTTTCAAGTGGAAATGCCAAACCCTCCCCCCCTCCCCAGAAGGTTCTGGATGGGGCTTAGGATTCCACCTAAGGTCCTACATACTACAAGGGCTCCATAAGAAGGCTGTTTCACTGGGCAAGTTCGAGCACCCCTTTTAGGTATTCCAATCAGTTATAGGCTGAAGACAGGCTTACAAACTTTCTTTAATCATGTTTCCTGATATTTCTTTCTATCTGGGAATATTTTTAACAATGAAAAATTACATTCCATTTTTTTAACTCTCTTAGATGACCAACAGTCACATAATACATCTACGTTGTGGTCCAAACCAACAATAAAGTTGGAAAATTCTTCACAAACTAAGTTTGATCTAGACATTAAACTACTAGTTTAACTTTCAGACTGATAAACTATTTGAGTCCTGCAAGACCAATTTCCTGTGTTTGAGTCAATAGTGATCATGAACTCTCAGAATGGTAGTCAGACCAGAACTTTTATTGTCATGTGTGAGATGGAATGAGCGAGAACACAAACACCCACGTGTAAGGCTCTATTGGAGGTCAGGAGGAGAGAGAGAGAATTGCTGGGGGAAGGACATTTATACTGGTCAAAGAGGAGGGCGGGCTTGAGATTAGTGGTGGTAAGTGATAGGTTGACTAAGGATGC
>NW_006408815.1:1835139-1858309 GCF_000296735.1 Chrysochloris asiatica | reverse complement strand
GTGTGATGGGATTGGTGGATGCTGTCAGGATCTAGCCTTGTTTGTAGTCCCAGCTTCTACACTGATCGTTTTCCTCACTGCATCTGTCACCCCTGCATCCTCCATCTGACATCCCTATTTGAGTTTGATATGTCCAGCAGACAGGCTTGTTGCACCACCTTTTACAAGCTGTGGATTAGGAAGCCATGCAGTTAGAGAGTTTGGATAGGCACCATACTCTGATTCCACAAAACTGCTTGGTGACAGGTGTTTGTCCCAGATAGCAAGCAGAGTCCATAAAGGTCAAGACACCGGAGCAATCCATGGCTGTATGAGGGGTTGAGCATGTTTTGCCATTTTGGCTAAATCACGATCTGATCATCAAGGTTGAGATAAAGAGTACAGAGAGCATACTGGGATGATGACAAGTCCCACTATAAGGAGAAAGAGTAAGGTGAAGAATATTGGAGAAAGGCGAGGCCACTTGGGGAGTGAGACAGTGAAGAGCCCTTTGCTCTGCAAGGACGATATAGTGCAAGGACGATATAGTGCCCCAAAGGGAGCAAGGAAGGCCGCATGGCAAGTTGACATGGAGGTATGTCTAAGGGAGTATGTGGAGATAGGGCTAGCCAGGAGAGGAGAAAGACTTGTCAACAGAGAGCTTTTGTCTGGTGAGAGGTCAGAGAGAGTGCCCTGGAGAACTAGGTCTTTGATCCAGAGCAGGATAGTGTCAGGAACATTAGCCCTTGGAAAGAACCACTGGAGATCCTGGCCCACCTGGTCACCAGGTTGGACCTGGAAGTGTTGTTGTTCCGTTGGGTGGGGTTTGGGTAAAAATTGGTCTGTGTAGGTTCGCAACAAATGATGGACCATACTTAGGGTTGGGATATAGTCAGCAAATGGGGGTGAGGTGGTTGGGAGGTATCCATGAGAATGCTTGTGGCCTGTGACCTGGGGAGAATATACAGTCCCTTGAGAAGAAACCAATCCCCAGAGAGTGTGGTTCCCTGTTTGAGCCATTCTTGTGTTTCAAGGGGGTTATAGAGAGAGCAGCAAGCATTTGTGTGGATGGAGGTGGGAGAATGGCTGCTCATTTTGCTTTGCGGTCAGCCTTGTTGTTTTTCTGTGAGATGGGGTCATTGATGGATTGATGACTCCTATAGTGTAGGACTTATGCTTGTGTTGACAGTTTTGTTGCTTGAAGTAGTTGTAAGACTAGAGGACTGTTGTTTATAGGGGATCCCTTTGAGAGGTTGTGTTAAAGGGAAGAGTCACAACTACAATTACCCTATCTGAGGATACAATGGCATAGCCGGCCTGGCATTGGCCTGTAGGTGAGGAGATGGAACTGCCATCGATGAACCATATATGATCCGGGTGGGACAGTGGGGTGGAGGAGATGTGGGGTAGAGGAGGGAGATGATATAGAGCTTCAGTACATGAGTGAGAGAGATACCTTGTAGTTATAGGGAGGAGGGAGGTAGGGTTGAGAAGGGGGGGGCAAGATTCTAATTTAAAGTTGGGATTTTCAAGGAAAATCATATGGAATAATGGAAGACATGAAGGGGAGAGATTTGAAACTGCTTTGTGGGTGAGTAGATGTTGGAGGTGGTGTGGAGACCTAATAGAAGTAGGTCATCACCATATTGAAGGAGGGTACTGGGTGAGAGATTGAGGTTAGAGAGGTCTTTAGCCAGTAGTTAGAATCTGATGTAGCACACAGCAAGAATAAACCAGGCAGTGAGGTAGGCATGGCAGTTTTAATAGGGTATAATATGAGGGCGGATGTGAACTTGGCTAGAAGGTTTTGTCCTAGGATTGGTGTAGGACACTTGGGTAGGACTAGAAAGGCTTATGTGAATGGGGTGTCATGAAGTGAGCATGCTGGGGGTTCTGTGATGACGGGCTGAGTAGGGACTCTGTCAACCCCAACTATTCATGTAGGGGTAGGGTGTTTCCACCCTGAACATTCTGGTTGAGCTGAGTAAGTGGCCCCAGTATCTAAAAGAAAAGAGACTGGCTTACCTGAAACATGGACCATTACCCTGGGTTAATTGTGAGTTATTTCCATGGGGGCCGGTGATCCAGGGCACCTTCAATCCTCTGTGACCAGTCCTAGAAGCTCTGGTAGAGCAAACCCCTTTGCTTGGTGGGACTTGGGGGCTATTGATCCCTTCCCTCTTCCCTCTCTGGAGAAAGGAGCAATCAACCTTCCAATGTCCCTTCTGTTTGCAGGCAGGGCATGGGCCAAGAGGATGAGGGTTGGGGCAGTATTTTTCCCAGTGATCCTTTTGCTTATACTTGAAGCAGGGCCCGGGCGGTGCCCCAGAGTGTATTCTGTTATACCCCTTTGTTGGTCTGGAACCCTGTAGAGCATTGGCCAGTAACAGATACTTCACCTTGTCTCTTTGGGCCTTACCCTGTTTTTCCTGTTCTTCTCTACCATTATAGACCTTGCATTTAAGAGGTCCCATTGATTTGCCTGGGGACCCTCCTCAAAATTTTTTTAGTTTTCTTTTTATTTCTGGGCTGACTGAGAGATGAAATGAGTATTAATAACTCTCATTATTATATCCTACTAGAGATGTTGGATCTAGTTTGGTGTATTTTTGTAGATCCTCCGTTAGACGTGATAGAAATTGGGCCCGATTGTCATCTGAATTTTGGGTAATATTTCTAATCTTGTTGTAGTTGACTGCTTTATAAGCGGTTCTCTTTACGCTTTCAGTAAGGCAAAGAATCATATGATCTCTAAGTCCACGGTTGGCATAGCCTGGTTGATCTCAAGAGGGATCTTCTCGGGGAGCTGCCTGAGTTCCCACTGGCTTATTGTTGCTCATAGCATGCACCTCGTCAGAACTGAGAGTGATGTAGAAGTCATGTCAGTTGAGGTAATAGGATTGAGTGAGGTATATGAATTCTTTGATGTAGATGTCTGGATGGGAGGATAAATTTCCTAGCCTCTTTTCAATTCATAAGATGTCAGATAGGGAAAAGGGAACATGGACACAGACTGCCTCGTGCGTAATAGCGTCAGGGGTACAGGCAGTGGCGGGTCTTGCGGTCGATAAGAGTGGTCTCAGGACCGAGTTTGTGGTGGAGAGGGAGGGTTCAGCTGAGTGGGTGAGGCTTGACCCCAGATGGTGGTGGAACAGAACCCTTGGGAGGAGAGTGGGAAGAGGAGGTAGGTGGGGTGGCGGAGGAGGATGGGGTATATGGAGAGGAGAGTGTAAGTGGGGTATGAGCATGGTCTGATGGATCAAAAGAGGAAGAATCTGGGAGGGAGCTTGGGTCTTGGGTGGGGAGTGATTACTCATGGGCTAGAAGGATTTGAGAAGGAGAGCAAGTCAGATAAAGAGAAGGATGAGAACAGAGATAGAGAGAAGGGTGAGAACAGAAAGCCTGTACAAAGGCGACCTCAGGCCATTTGCTACTGCGCTGACATAAGTTATCAAGGTCATGAAGGATGTTAAAGTTGAAGGTATCATTCTCTAGCCATTAGGAACCATTTTCTTGAATACAGAAAGAGTAAGCGTCGTGGCTTGATATCAGGTTGCGTGTGGAGTGAGGCGATTTAGACTGTGAGGTCCCCATAATTGTGGATGGAGAGTTAAGGTGAGGATCGGGAAGCTTCTGAGGAGAAGGTCAAAGAGAAGAGCGTCCTCGTCTCTCTTGCCAGACCCCTAAGAGAAGAGAGAAGAATTGAGCTAACGGTGCATCACCTGAGAGCAGCAATCCTGGACCACGGGCCGAGAAGAGTCCATCTAGCCTAACATTAGGACTTAGACTTGACAGCGCAGAGGTCCCAAGAGACGGAGGCTTGCCCAAACACTCACCCTGAGATTGTTGACCGGTGTGTGGCTGTAAAAGTCAACAATGGAAATGGTTGAGGGCCCCTGGGTGGGTGTTTGTTTGGTCAGCAGGTTCAGGAGGGACAGCCAGGAAGCGGATCAACCTGAGAGCTGGGGATCATCAAGTGTCCTGGCAAAGTCCCTTCCGGGTTTCGGCACCATAAATGTGAGATGGAATGAGCCGGAACACAAACACCCACATGTAAGGCTTTATTGGAGGTCAGGAGGAGAGAGAAAGAGACAGAGTATTGCTGGGGGAAGGACTTTTATACTGGTCAAAGAGGAGGGCGGGGTTGAGATTAGTGGAGGTAAGTGATAGGTTGACTAGGGATGCCGTGTAGGTAGGGAGAGAGGAAGTTCCCCTAGGTTGGAAGAGAGGTTCCGGGAGGGAGAGCGAAAGCACAGCAAGCAGCCATTCTATTATGCACGTGGATGAGAGATTCTATCATCATGTTGTTGTTGCTAGGTGCCAGCAAGTCAATTCTGACTCATAGTGAATCTATTAAGAACAGAGCAAAACACTGCCCAGTCCAGAGCCATCTTCACAACCATTGTTATGTTTGAGTCCATTATTGCTGCCACTGTGTCAATCCATCTCATAGGAGGTGGTCTTAAAATAATTAAATTGGTTTAATAACTTCTTTGGAAATAGTTGATTTCACAGTGAAAGTGGTAGGTCCAAGCATTCTCAAACTGAGCCAAGTCCTAGCTCCAATAAACAACAAAGGAAGGAACACAGTAAATACTGACTGAATAGAAGAGACCCTGGAGAAATCTGGACTTCACTTAATGTTATATCTAGGTTAAACTGGCAAGATATTTAATAGTAACAAAACCTCCAGTGGTCATATTTAGTAAGTAATATTAAAATCATCTATCTTCCCCTTTTTCCATGGTCTACCTCTGTATTTCTTTAAGCTTCAATTTTAATAAGAAAGAAAAATTCACATGTCCTATCCAAATAACAAAACATGTATTTGTTTATTATATTATAATAAACACTTAAGTGCCATCACATTGGTTCCAACTCACAGCAACCTTGTATAGGGTTTCTGAATAGCGGCCAGTAGGTTTGAACCGCCGACCTTACAGTTCAAACTGACATCACAGTAGAGTGCTTATCCTACAGATTTAGACCATATTAATTAATACATTCATCGAATATGTTTGCTTCCTACTATGTGCCAAGTACTGAACCAGATCCAATTTTGTAAATTTTGACATGTTTTATATCAAAACATCTCTCAAGGTCATAGGGCTCTGAACATTAGATAAGTATAGACAGAATTGGGAAGCCCTAGTGTGGTGCTGTGGGTTAATGTGCTGGACTGAAAAGTCCATGTTAATTGCAAGTTCAGCAGTTCAAGCTCACTAGCTGCTCTTCAGAAACCCTGTACAGGGTTGCTATGGGTCAGAACAAACTTGACAGCACTTAACAACAACAGACTGAATTGAATTACTAATCATACATCCTCACTCCTTTGAGTTATCCCTCCCCCTCTCACTTGCTGAATACAGAGTCTGGAAAATGACTCTACCCTACATGAAGCTTGGGTCAGTCCGAAACCTACTGCCTCAGATCAAGACGAGACCAAATTGACCCCAGCAAATCAGGGGATTAAAGTAGAGACGAAAACATCTGCAATTCAGGAATATCTAACTGTTGTGTGAAATAATATACAATTCGGTATATAGCGAGCACAATATATATTACCACATCAAATTGCCTCTCAAGTTCATTTTAATGCAACAAAAATATTTCTATTTTTATCATCAGAATACAAAATTGAGGTCTGTTCTAAGTTAAGGGAAGGAAATATTTTTCAGAGAAGAGAAATGCAGCTACAAAGTGTGTGCCTTAGTCTCTTTGCTGCTATAACAGGAAAGCTACAAGTGGATAGCCATAAAAAACGGAAATGTATTTTCTCACAGTGTAGGAGCCTAGAAGTCTAAATTCAGAACACTAGCTGTAGGGGAAGACTCCCTTTCTATCAGTTCAGGAGGAAAATCTTTGTCTCAGCTTCTCTAGCCCTGGTGTTCCTAGATTGCTTAGTGATCTATGTGGCACCAATCTTTCATCCATTTGTCCTTGCCTGTCTCTATAACTAATCTGCTCTTTTAGATTTCAAAAGAGATTAAGTTGAAGACACAGACTACACTGATAGGAACTCATTAACATAGCAAAGAAAACCATGTTCCTAAATGGGATTACATCCACAGGTACAGGGGTTAGGATTCTAGCACATATTTGGGGGAGAGATTCAATTCATAGTTGAACTATTGGAACAAAAAATATCTAATAGGAGAGAAGAGGCATATGCATCTTGAATAAAACCCTATGTACATTAGGAAAGTCAAGTCAATCTTTTTTGTCACTAGAGAATTCTTAAGATTTCATTAATTTTACTCCCCATTTTCTAAGCACCATTTCATTACATATCCGTCTAAAGTGACTGAATCTATTTTTGGTCTTTATTATTGATAGGCCTTTGGTATTCAAAGGATAACTGTTTCCAATACTAAAAGTTTACATTCTTTATATTTGTCAGCCCTTTTCAATCCTCACCAGGCTTGTTGGCTGAGTATCGACTGCATTTTCCTGATGTTAAGTATTGGTACAGCCTCAGAATACAATTTTTATTGACTTCACTGATTGCCTATTGACACATTATTCAATATCAATTTCAAGGAAGAACACATGTTTTGCCACAGATGTTCTCAACCACTGGGTCTTTAAAGCAAATAAGCAATAAAAACTCCTTTGGAGCCATAATTGGTCTATATCACTTCTAGTCACCAACTACTGTTCAGAATGAAGTGGAACTTCCAAACATCAGCACGATGAATCACAACAGTCTGATCAGCAACCCATGATGGGGATGGAGCATAATCAGCAGCATTTCATTCCATTGTTCATGGGCACCATGAGGAGAGACTCCATGGCAGCTAGGAACAAGAGCAACCACAGCTATCAACTGAAAGAATGTCTGGGAAACCTGATGTTCCATGGGTCCCAGAAGGGGCAGAGATTTGGCAGTAGTGGCAAACACTCTAATGCCTACCACATCCTTTTATTGCAAGAGTATTTGCTCATCATGAAAGAAGAATAAGAAAACCAAACCCTCTCCCCTCCAGTCAATTTCAACTCAAAACAACACAATAGGATGGAGTTCAACTACCTCATGGAACTTCCAAGGGTATCATCTCTGCAGAAGCAGACGTCACATCTTTCTTCCATGGAGCAGCTGATGGATTAGAACTGCTAGTCTTTCAGCTAGTCATCCAGTGCTTAACCATTGTGTCACCAGGATTCCTTAACGACGGAGTAAAAATTGAAACTAGGACAAATTGATAAAGAGATCATGCCACTTCAGAAAGTTCTCAGGATCCTGGACATACTTTCAAAATATATAAAAAATTTTGCAAATTGGGTTGCTTGTCAGGCATGCTGTGGCTTTGTACTGAGTCATGCCAGGAGGCTAATTTATAAATCAATACAATAGATCAAAATGTTCAGTGAGAGAAGTACAGCAAAGCAATGGATTCTGCTCTTAATAATGTTACAATTTGAAGCAGAGGTATAAACATTTTGATGTACACAGAGAAGGTGGTACTTGCTTGAATTGCTTAAAGTTTGATTTTTCACTTATATATTTTCTTTTGTCAATACTCAGAACTGGATCATTGTTAGTAGCCATTGAGTCAGCTTTGACTCATGGAACGAAATATTGAACAGTTTTTTACACTATACATGATTTAATATTCTTTTATTATTTAATATTCTTCTCTAACACCATAACTCAAATATATCATTTCATCTATGGTCTTCCTTATTCATTGATGAACTTTCACTTGCATATTGGGGCTATTAAATATACTGTGGCTTGGGTCAGGCACACCTTAATCTTCAAACTGACATCCCTGCTCTTAAACATTTTAAAGAGGTCTTGTGCAGCAGATTTGCTTACTGCAATTGTTGTTAAGTGCTGTTGAGTGTTGAGTAAGTTCCAACCCATAACAACTCTGTATAGGCTTAAACCACTGACCCGTGGCTAGCAGGCCAATGTTTATCCTACAGTGCCACACATTGTTTAATTTCTTGACTACTGCTTCCACAAGAGTTGATAGTAGAGGCAAACAAAATGAAGTATTTGACAGTTTCAGTCTTTCTCCATTTATCATAATGTTATTTATTGATTCAGTGCTAAGGATTTTTATTTACTTTATCAGTAAGTATTTTAAGTCCTCTTCACTTTCAGCAAGCAAAGTTGTGTCATCTGCATATCACAGGTTGTCAATGAGTCTTCCTACAATTAATGATGCCATATTCTTCTTCATACAATCCATGTTTACAGATGTTTTGCTCAGTATACAGACTGAATAAGTATGATGACAGAATACAACCCTGATACACACAACTTTTCTGATTCTAAACCATTCAGTATCTTCTTGTTCTGTTTGAAAAACTACCTCTTAATCTATATACAAATTCCCCATGAGCACAATTAGGTGTTCTAGAATATCCATAGTTTGCAATGTTATTCACAGTTTGTCATAATCCACACAGTTGAAAGCCATTTCAGAGTCAATAAAGCACAGGTAAACATCTTGCTGGTGTTCTCTCCTGTCAGCCAAGAACCATCTGATGTCCACAATGATATCCCTAGCTCCGCATCCTCTTCTGAATCAGACTTAAGTTTCTGACAATTCTCTATTGATGTGCCCTTGCAGCCATTTTTAAATTATCTTTGGCAAAAATTTTACATGCATGATACTGTTCGATGATTTCCATATTCCACTGAGTCACCACTCTTTGGAATGTGCACAAATATAGATAGATCTGTTTCAATCAGTTGACCTTGTAGCTTTGTTCCAAATTTCTTGGAGTAAGTACCTCCAGCACTGCCTTAGTTTGCTGAAACGTTTCAATTTGTATCCCACCAATTCCCAGAGCCTTGCTCTTTGTCAGTGTCTTCAGTGCACCTTAGACTTCTTCCTTCAGTAATGCTAAATGTACTTTGTTGTTGTTAAGTACCATCTAGTGGAGTTGATTCAGACTTATAGGGACCCTGTATAGGTTTTCTGAGGAGCAGCCACTTACAGATATAAACGTGTTTTCTTATCCAATTCCTGTTATTAAAGAAAAGTAACAGTTTCCTATTCTAAATATTTTCAGACCACCAAAAAGATATTGATATTTCTCAATTTTTATATTATATTAAAGAAGACAGAGGTTGAAGAAGTTTTATGTTGATCCTATATTTGTGATTTCTGAGACTATTATATTTTTCGTGTGATGTGTTTGTTAAAAAAAGTTTGAAAAGCATTTATCAGCATTCTTCCCTTTTAGCAGGAAGAAAAGAGTGATTTTTATTTTTCAGCGCCTTAAGTTGAAATGAACCAGGTGGAGTACCACTAAATCTATCACTTTTAATTGTGCGTGTGTGAATTGTGTATACGTGTATTTGTGTGTTCCTGTAGTTCGCCTAAGATTGGCACAGTAAGGAACAAGATGCCAGCTCCAGGACTACTGGTTTGGGAACTGTTCTTTGGATAGGATATGGTATTAGCACTGGAAGGCTTCCTAGTCCATCCTCTGGGTATACTGTCACAGTCGGGCAATTTGACAAAGTTGTAATTTAAAAGCGATTTGGGGACATTCAGTTAAGGAGCAAAACAAGGAGTTGCAATCCACTTGACTTTCCCTGACCTCTAATTACTTAGCTTTAAAAACGTGATCACCACCTGGTGATCCCTACTCAAGCATTAATGCTAACGTAAATAATTTCATCAGAAAACATGAAGAGGGGGGAAAGTTAAGTAAAGAGAACTAAAAGGATCACTTTAAAACTTGAAGTGGCCTTAGGGTACTCAAATGCAAGCTTAGAAACAAAATGTTCTCTGTGATTGAGGATGCAGCTCTTCCTGAGATCAAACAGTGCCAATCAATTACACAATTGGGGATAGGGCTGAAACCCCTTTGGCTGGTTTGAGTTTTAACTTTCTGATACCATACCAAAGATGCCTCTACCTCTACAGCTGCTGAAATGTGTGATTTGCATCCTCCAGGTATAATTATCTATTTCAAAGGTGAACAAATGGAGATTCAATCAAGGATTTTCCACAACTTCATTTATAGGATAAACACTGGACTGTTAGCCTCAAGGTCGCAATTCATACCCAACAACCGCTCCTTGGAAACCCTATACAGGGTCGCTATGAGTCAGAACACGCTCTACAGCACTTAACAACAATATTTGTTTTATTAAAAATTTATGGATCCTGATATGACATAGAAAATGTTTTATCACAAATTAGGACATGCAGCTCATGCATTCTTAAAGAAGGGTTTAATAAGTACCTTTCATTCTCATGCACAGAGACCATCCATCTGGCAATGAATTCCCATGTTGCTATGACGCAAAACAGATTCCAGAGAAGCTTCCAGACTAGGAAGGGAGGAGGTAGTTGGGAAGCATGCAACAGAGTGAGAATAACAGTCTGACAGCTTCACTGTCCTAGAGGGAAGGAAAAAAATGGAAGGGGCCAACAAGAGACAACAAGCAAAATTGGGGGAAAGGATGGTGCAGAATTCCCAGGGACAGAGAACAAAAGCCCCCTTACTGGATTGGGTTGATTTCTATGCCAAAATCCTGGTGTGGCGCTGCGGATTAATGCGCTGGACTGCAAAATCAGTTTGAATCGCAAAGTTGGCCATTTAAGTTTACCAGCTGCTCCTTAGAAACCTTATAGGGTCACTAAGAGTCGGAACCAACTCTATGTCACTTAACAACAACATGCTTTAATCTGGAGTGGCAATGTGGGTTTTGATTCACAAGGTCAGCGGTTCAAACTCCAGCCACTCCTCGGGAACCCTGTGCAGAGTCACTATGAGTCCAAACCAACTGGAAGGCACTTAACGTAATATTAACATGCTTCAATTTAAGGCCAAACTCCTATTATTCCCACCCCTCCCCTACTTCTCAGACGTTCCATTCAGTTTTCTGTGTACACTTTTAAGTGTTGGTATGATTTTTTTTTGGTATGTCATATTTTATCTATATTCCATTGCTGCAGTCCATTCAGTGAAATGGAGACCAGAGGGTGTACCAGCCACTAACAACTTATCCTGTCTAATGGCCCTTTGACATTTTATATTCTCTGGGAATGTGACCACTTTCTTGGGCCAGTTGCTATAGAGTGGTGTCAATGCCACATATGTCACAGTAAACTAGGCAACCCAGAGTTATCAATGGCTGATATTTGGGAGTAGATTGCTAAATCTTTCTTTTGAGCTGCCTCTGGGTGAACTGAAACCTCTCAGTTAGCAGCTGAGTTCATTAACCATTTATACCACCTGGGAATTCCTCTTGTGCCAAAATATGGAGCATGTTAGGATGACCCTGAGGAGACTGAGCCTGCAGGGTACCCAGAAGTCTCCACGGCCCCTGCAGAGGATGACACTGTGACGGTCTAGTGGCATCCACCTTTGCCTGAGTGCTGAGATACCAGAGATCCCACAGAGGTTCCACAAAAAAGAAAAGAAATTTGCATGGATTTTTTTTTTTTTTTTCATTTTGTTTAGTATTTCATAGTTCAGTTGTTAGGTTCCAGTAATTGTTGAGAAATTATTGCATTATGTCAGCTTGATGATTTATTTGTTCATATGTATACACTTGTTGTGATTAAGCACCATCAAGTTAGTTCCAACCTTGTATAGGGTTTCCAAGGAGTAGTTGATGGGTTTGAACTGTCGACCTGTGGTTTGCAGTCCAGTGCTGATCCACAGCACCACACCAGAAGTCCTAATTATTGCAAAGGAAAGGGGTTGCACCTGAGTTCTTTGAAAAACGATGTGTTACATACCTCACCCCTACCCTGAAAGGAAATGCTCTGTGTCAATTAGCCATCCCTCTCACAGCAGAGGAAGCTTTTTGAATGCCGGTCTTATGTCTCTTTGGTCCAATGGGAAATTAAGAGATTGGCAGTTCTGAGTTCTTAAAAGGATTACAATTCTGATGTCTCTAGCATTTGCAGTGAAATCTTATCACCGGCTCTTAATGGAGTGTCACTTTATCTTCATTCAACTGGAAGCAAAAGAAGAGGCCTAACTGAAGGAAGTATTTACAAAATAGTTTTTTGAGTTACCTTTAATCTCTACCTCATTGCAGCTTTAACCAATCAATGTGTATTTGTTGAACATCTACCCATACGCCAAACATTCTATTAGCACCATGGGTGTTTGCTTTTCTTTCTTTCTTTTTTAATGTAAGATGTAGATCTTCTCTTTCAAGAACTTTAAGACCCAGCAGAAAGAAACAAAATGCATAAATAATAAACAAAAATGCATAAATACTAGTATAGGGAGCAAAGGTAAATAATTTGGTTAGTAGGCATTAGAGATCCCTTTAGGGAAATCAAACCAGTAAACTAGAAAAATAATGTGATAAACCACCAGAGGGGAAAAGTTCTAAATCAGCCTTTCTCCCTAAGTGGATTATCAACATCCTGAGGGGAGTCGCTAAAAGGAGAGAACAAAGGAAGAAGTAAATCAATCAACACAGCAGAAATGCAGATTCAAGGAAAAATGGAAAACAGAGGCCAGAGAAATTGGGAAAGAGTGAAAGAAGATGGCATTACCTGAAGGATAGAGGAAGACACACCTGGAAATAGGCAATGGACTGTGTAAGACTTGGAGGCGTGATACTGCTTTGTCATCAGCTGCATTTGGGGAAACCAACAGAAATTAAGAGTGGGGTAGAAAGCAGCCAGGGCCACATCCCTTGAAAATCCTGAGCCCTACTGGAGAATCTACAAATGACTTTTTTAATCCTCTTGAACTCTCTCCTTGGCAGCCCTGTTTATGATTATTTTCTATCTCATGTTGGTAGTACAACCACTCCTCACTGGTTGTACCAGATGACCCAGTAGGCATATGGATGGAGTCTCATCAAAATCCCATTGGCTCAACTCTCATGTGAACTAGCATCTGTACTGGAGAGTAAATCATGCTTGCTTCCCCCTTCAAGTATGTCTCTATGTCTCCCTGCTTGAGGGTGTTCTCCTTCACCACCTTTATTGAGATAAGCCAGAAATGACAGGTATATTGCCATTGCTACAGGCAACCCTCAATTAATGATGAGATCTCATGAATGCATGCACCAGGCTCCCCTTCCCATGGTGAGACAATTCTGATATATACTCAATAGAATTTCTTAAGAGGTCCCCAGTGGAATTGAGCCCTGTTTTCCTACAGCTAAAACCTAGTCATTATTACTATACTTTATCACATGTGCCTGCTGGGATCACCCCTTATCAAAACCTACCTGTACTCTAGTTTTTGTCTCATGGTCTAATTTTGGGAAGACCCAAACCAAACCAGTGCAACTCTAGAGTTGGAAGTTAAGTTTGTTTAAGGAAAATGGTTCTGGTCTAATATTTTGGTCACTGAAGAGAAGAAGTAAAGCAAAAGCAGAGAAGAAAATGGAACTTGGAGACCAGAGTAAGCACAAATATATGCTATGTTGGTATTAAACTTCTAGAAGACAAGATAGAAGCCCAACACAATTTTTCTAGATCTTAAAGAGTAAGGTGACTCATTTTATTGTCTGTTTTGCAATGAATTGCATCCCTCAAAATAAGTACTGTAAATTCTAAACCCTATGGCTGTTAACCCTCGGAAACCCTGTACAGGGTCGCTATGGGTCGGAACCGACTCGACGGCACTTAACAACCACAACAACGTGGCTGTTAACACTATTTGGAAACAGGACTTTCTTTGTTACTAATAAGATAATATCAGCGCATTTTAAGTCAATCATCTTTGAGCTATAAAAAGAGTGGATTAGGAACACTTGAAAAGCACACATGGAGAAAGACAAATGTCATTCAGAGAGCACCAAAGGATCAAGGATGAGAAACAGACAAGGATTGTCTCCCAGAGTGAGCTCAGGGAGATTTCCCAGAGCTGGTGCCCTGAATTCAGACTTTCCACTTCATAAACCATGAGAAAATAAATGTCTATTTGTTAAAGCCACTAGCGGACTTGTGGTATTTCTGTTTAGCAGCACTAAGAAACAACACCATTGTTAGGTATGGACTAGTGGTCATACAGACCCAATGTCAATTACAAATAGCACTCAATTAGCCAGAATTTAGAATGACTTATACTCTCTTTCTGCAATCTCCTTTTTTCATTTTTCCACACATACACCCTCTCTACTCCCAAAGGCAAAAAAAGAGTCACCTAGGGAATTTAACAACAAATCAAATTTTGTTGTTGCTGTTGTTGTTAGGTGCCATTGAGTTAGCACTGACTCATAAAGGCCCTATGCACAATAGAACAAAACACAACCTAGTCCTATGACAACCTCACAATTATTGCTGTGCTTGAGCCCATTGCTGCTGCCACGGTGCCCGTATATTTTGTTAAGGATCTTTCTCTTTTTTGCTGACCCTTCACTCTGTCAAGCAAGATGTCCTTCTCCAGGGACTGGTCCCTCTTGATAACATGTCCAAAATATGGAAGACAAAGTCTGGCCATGCTAGCTTCCAAGGAGCATTCTGGCTGTCCTTCTTCCAACACAGATTTGTTTCTTCTTCTGGCAGTCCATGGTACTTTTAGTATTCTTCACTTATTAGCTGTAAAACTGGAAGCAAAGTAATCACTAATAATCTTAATTTTAAAAAAAAAAAAAGAGAGAAGAAGTAAGCCCTGCTTTTTATGGTTTTTGTACACACTAAATGCAAAATATAAAAATATCTCAAATATTAGTATTTTATTTTTCTTGGTTATTGTTAACAGTGAGATGTAATAAGATCATATCTATGGAGTCCTGGTATGGCCCTGTGGGTTAATGCACTGGATTGCAAAGTCGGTTTGCACCACAAGGTCAATGGTTCAAGCTTAACAGCTACTCCTCGGAAACCCTATTGCAGGGTCATTATGGGTTGGAACCAATGTAACAGCACTTAACAAAACATAGCTAAAATGGATTCAGAGCATTTTAGACATATCTGCAATGGAGATTCAAAATAATCTTGTTAATATATATGTTGAGTGTTACTATTAATGATAATTACAATTCAGTAATATCATTTATCAATAAATGAGTACTTTCGATGTGCAAGATAAATTAGTGAGGAGGTTAAATTTTCTTATTGGGTCATGCTATCTCTTCAATTTTTTTTAAATTTCTTTTGGGGACACTAGATATTTAGTTCCCAAAATCTGCCTGTAGCTAGTTAGGATCTTCCTTAAAATATCTGTCAAAATGTATTCGTTCTGAATTTTTAACAACTGATGTGTTAATCTCTGTTATAATAGATTATAGTTTTGTATCTCTTTACAGGGAATACTAGTATGGTGTTGTAAGATAAGCAATGGATTGCTCACTTTAAGGTTGATGGTTCAAACCCACCAGCTGCTCCTTGGAAACTCTACACAGGGTCTCTATGAGTAGGAACCAACTTGACAGCACTTAACAGTAACAACCCTTTTCTGATTGGATCTTGGCTGAAAGCAGAGACTATCAGATGTTTATTTATTTATTCATCAAAGGCATTAGATTATGTAGATCATAGCAAACTGTGGGTAACATTGCCAAATCTGTACATAGGCCAAGAAGCAGTATTCAAATAGAATAAGGGGTTATTGCATGGTTTTAAATAGGAAAAGATGTGTGCTTATTCACTCTGTATGCTGAACAAACTCCAGAAACTGGACTACAGGGTAAAGGTGTGGCATCAGGATTGGAGGAAGAGTCATTAACAACCTGAGATATGCAGATTATATAACCTGATTTGCTGAAAGCAAAGAGTGCTTGCAGCATTTGCTGATGAAGAGCAAAGACTACAGCCTTCATTATGGATTATATCTCAGTGTAAAAGAAAGCAAAAGTCCTCACAACTAGAGCAATAAACAACATCATGATAAATGAAGAAAAGATTAAAGTGGGTCCAGGATTTAATTTTACTTGGATTCACAATCACTGCTCATGAAAACAGCAGTCAAGAAATTAAATAACCTATTGTATTGGGCAAAGCTGCAAAAGACCTTTTTAAAATGTTAAGGAGCAATTGACCAAAGCCATTGTATTATATGCATATGGAGTCCTGGTGTGGTCCTGTAGCAAAAGCACTGGAATGGTAACTTCAAGGTTGCAAACACACCACCCTATACACACCCTATAAAAGTTTGTTATGAGTCAGAACTTACTCAATGGCACTTCACAACAACATCTATATATGTAAAAGCTGGACAATGAATCAGGAAGACAGAAGAATTGATGCATTTGAATTGTGGTATTGATGAGGATTATTGAAAGCACCATGGACTCCCAGAAGTACAAACAAATCTGTCTTGGCAGAAGTACAATCAGAATGCTCCTTAGAAGTAAGAATGGTGAGACTTTGTCTCATGTACTTTAGACATGTTGTCATGGGGGACCAATCACTAGAAAAGTACATCATGTTTAATGAAGTATATTGTTGTTGTTATATGCTGTGGAGTTGGTTCAGACTCATAGCAACCCTGTACAGGGTTTCTGAGGCTGTAAATCTTTACAGGAGCAGAAAGCCTCTTTTATCTCCCGTGGAACAGCTGGTAGTTTCAAACTGCGGACCACAAGGTTCACAACCCAATTCGTAACCACTAAGATACCAGAGCTCCTTTGGTGAAGTGTAGGGTCAGAGAAAAGGAAAAGACCACTAATGAGATGCATTGACTCAGTGGCTGCACAATGGACTCAAACGTAACAATTGTGAGGATGCTACATAACTGGGCAGAGTTTTGTTCTATTGTCCAAAAGGTCATTATATATTGGACCCAACTCTATTGTACTGAAACAATAATTATCTATAAAAAGCCTGATCCTAATGAACTCTTGGTAGTAATTCTTCAAAAACTAATTTTTTTTTAAATTCTGAAAAACTAGAATTTATGATAACAAATTATAGTTTGATGATGAAATGCAAGGTAAAGTAAGGCAATCATTTAAGATAAGATCAGTCCACTGAGGACTGTACGGCCATAACAATGTTACATGTCCCCTCGTCCCCATCTCCAGGAATCTGAGGAACCAGACTCAGTTGGCGTTTCAGCTTCTTAAAGATGCAAGCACAAAGGGCATTTACTCATAAAATTTATTAGAAAGGGATAGTACACTTCAGAGAGAGAGAGAGAGAGGAGGGTCTGTTTTCTAGAGTGGAGAAGACCCCAAGGAAGAAAGTGTCGTACAAGGTATTTAATTGTATGCAGGGGTGGACACATATGCTAATCGCACTAGAGTAAGCCAGTATACAGTCAAAAGGTCAAGCAAAGGAGGAATCCTAAACCACAAGGCATGTCTGGGAATTTTGTGGTCTGTGTTACTGGTTCTCAATAGGTTTATTGTGGTTCCGCCTTTCCTTTGGTATGGACCAGGCAGGGAGAGGTTCAAGATATCCCTAATCTGTTCCTATCAACAATGCAATCATTTAATTTTTTTTTTTTTTTTTGAACTGACGTTCAAATTGACCCAAGCAACTAACTTTCTTGTCTCACATGTCCTTATTAAAATAAAAGAAAAGGTACTTTGGAAAGAATCAAAGCACACCAGTCTTGAAAACTATTTGTTATTGTTATTGTTAAGTGCTATTGAGTTAATTCTAATTCACAGTGTCCTGTATAGGATTTCCAAGATGGTGAGTCTGAACCGCTGACCATACCCTGATTCTACAGCACCACACCAGGGCTCCACTCCAATGACCCCAGTAAAATCAAAGAAAATTACTTTGGAAAGAACGAAAGTATAACAGTTTTGAAAACAACTATTAGGTGTCAATAATGAATTAGAAAGATTGGGAGAATTCAGGAAGAAGATCGGGTTGGATTTATCAAGAAACCTGTCTGTAATAGCAGAGGCAAAGTGATGATTTTGATGGCATCCCTGGAGAAGCACCAAGCTCAGAATAATGGAACAATCATTACAGTAATTATTTCAAACAACAACAACAACAACCAACAAAAAACACACTGCATTTGGAACAGCTGGGCCAGGATGTCCCCTATTCTTTTTCATTTCAGAATGGCAGGTAACATATATTTTTTTGTCTTCCTGCCCTCCTTCCATGTAAAAAAATATAAACACAGGCAAGCTCTAGAAAGACTGTAGACAAGCTGCCCAGACAGAAAACCTTTGTAAATAAAGCCTCAGAAAGATGCAGAGAAAACTGAAGACCATTTCAAGTCTCTTTACATTACTTAAAATTGTCATTTCAAAAATCATTAACAGATGAAATTGCATAGAAACAAAGAAAACGATTCTTTCACAGGTTACTTTTTTTCACGTTTGTAATAACAGACCTGAACAAAAGGAAACTTTTCAGTCCCTACATTCTTCGTTAGAAATGGACATCATGTTTAACAGAGGGGCAGTAAAAACTAGGGAAATCATCTACAACAATGGTCTCAAAAAAGCAAAGCTAGTGAGTATTACACACTACTGTGCAGTGTTTTATTCTGTTACTGAGCTTGTCCTGAGTTGGAGCCAGAATAGAAAGCAGTTAACTGCAACACAGAGCCCTGGTGTGGCACTGTAGGATAAGCACTGAACTGTGAGCCACACGGTCAGCAGTTTGAGCCCACCCGTAAATCCTCATGAGAAAGAGGAGGCTTTCTGCTCTGGCAAAGAATTACAGCTTTTTAAGAAGGAGCTCTGGTAGCGTAGTGGTTACGAATCGGGCTGTGAATCGTAAGGTCAGCAGTTCGAAACTACCAGCTGTTCCGCAGGAGAAAGATGAGGCTTTCTGCTCCCGTAAAGATTTACAGCCTCGGAAACCCTGTACAGGGTCGCTATGGGTCAGAACCAACTAGACAGCACTTAACAACAAGAAGAACATATTATATGTTATATTGGGTGAATTGTGAGGCAGAATCAACTTGCTGACACTTAACACTTTGTTTTTGTTGTTTTTAAGTGCTGTTAGATGTGTTCTGATTAATAGCAACACTGTACAGGGTTTCCGAGAAGTTGCTGGTGGGTTTGAATGGCCAACCTTGCCATTAACTGTCCAGTGCTTATCCTACAGCACCTCACCAAGTCCCCAATATATTGCACAACAAAGCACACACACACAAACGATAAATCCGCTGCTGTTAAGTCCATTGAGACTCACAGAGACCCTGTGGGTGAAGAGTCAAGCTGCTTCCGAAGTTTCTGAGAATGTCAGTCTTTTGGGGAACAGATAGTCTTATCTTTCTCCTTCAGACTGGCTGGGGGGTTCAAACCACCGACCTTTCAGTTAGCAGCCCAAAGCATAACACATTTTAGTACTTTTTGTTAAGTGCTGTCTAGCTGGTTCTGACGTATAGCTACTCTCTATAGGGTTTCTGAAGCTGTAAATCTTTGCCGGAGCAGAAAGCTTCATCTTCGTCCGGTGGGGCAGCTGGTGAGCTCCAGCCACAGAGTTTGTGGTTCACAGTCCAGTGTTTATTCTATGGATACACTGTACTCCCCCACTGTACTCCTTTATTGCATTGGATACACTGTACTCCTTTATTGCACACACATTTAAAATAAATGCATTTTAGTAAAAGTAACTCATTCTTCTAGTGGATTTCCACTCATAGGAATTGTGGAGGACAGAGTAGAACTGCCCCACTGGGTTTATAAGACTTTAATCTTTACATGAGTGGACTGTCACATCTTTCTTTGACAGAGCAGCTGCTGAGTTCAAATTCCCAACATTTCCACTAGCAGCCAAGCACTTAACTACTTTGCCACCAGGGCTCCTGTTTAACACTTTTAGAAAAAGCACTTTAAATATTATTTGGCAACGTAATAAAAGCTTTTACTGGTAGCATAATGGGTTATGCATTAGGCTGTTAACCTCAAGGTCAGCAGTTCGAATCCACCAGCTGTTCCAAGGGAAAAAGATGAAGCTTTCTCAGAGCCTGGTGTGGGTTAATGGCGCTGTGGGTTAATGCGCTGGACTGCAAAGTTGATTTGAACTGCAAGGTCAGTGGTTCAAGTTCACCAGGCTCTCCTTTGAAACCCTACACAGGGTCGCCATAGGTGGGAACCAACTTGACGGCACTTAACAACAACATACAGAACAAATTTAAATGACATGTTTTTAAAATGTAAAAACAGTAATTTAGCTTACAAAAAATCAGAAGATTAGGAGGTAAAGAAAAAGGAAAAAAAAAATTGCTGAATTCTTCATATTTCATACCAAAGAGTAGCTAGAGATGGCTTGATAAATTAAAAGAATTATTTTTAAATGAATTATTTGTTTATACATTAGCTTCTGGAAGAATAAAAGTGATAATAAAGTACTGGAAAACAGAAGGCTTGTTGAGGAAGCAGAAAATAATACAAGGATAATAGATTATTAATTCTTTTAAATGGGTTATCAACGGACATTAGCCAATATCCAGTAATCAAGAAATTGTTGTTGTTGTTAAGTGCCATTGACTCAGTCCCGACTTATAGCGACCCTATACGGGATTTCCAAGGAGCCTCTGGTGGATTCAAAATGCCAGCCTTGAGGTTCAAACTGACCTTATAGTCAAGTGTTTATCCTATAGTACCACACCAGGACTCCAACCAAGAAATAGAGCAAAGAAATTGTAAAACGTGGTTTCAAGGCATGGAAATGGGACTTTTTGAGGAAAGACATTCTATTTTTCATCTTAGAGGCATTGAAGATGGTTAACAGTTCTTTCCACATGCATGTATTAATCCTATAGTTTAAAATATATATAAATACAAGTAATTATATTCATAAATATAGACATCTGACTAGAAAAAGATGTCTGATTTATGCTTTTAGGAAAAGAAAATGAGTTTTGAAACTGTGTGATTGCATTTTTTACAATATTGCAAAGGAATATAAATTTAAACTTACTTATGCATGCAGAGTACAAAGAGGTTTTTCATAGCAACACATAATCCACCAATTTGTGATACTGCGGTGGCTTGCATATTGCTGTGATGCTGGAAGCTTGTCACCAGTATTCTAAATACCAGCTAGGGTACCAACGGTGGACGGGTTTCTATGTACAATATTAAAGGAGCCCATGGGCAAAATATTCAATAATGCAGAAAGCATCCAAAGAAGATGGAAGAGAATCACTTTAACAAAAAGAAATGATGGATGTTCAACTATTTCAAGTGGTAGCATATCATCAAGAACAGATGGTGCTAAGGAAAAAGTACAAACAGCCCTGGAGATGATGGCAAAAATCAAGGCTCTAGAAATTGATGGAATGCAAACTGAATTTTTTCAACAAAGTGCTGCATCCCTGGAGGCACTCACTTACATATGCCAAGAAATTTGGAAGGCAGTTACCTGGCCAATTGATCAGAAGAAATTCATATTTATGCCCATTCCAAAGAGAGGTGACCCAATGGAAGGCGGAAAGCATCTAAATCACATGCAAGTAAAATTTTGCTGAAGATTATTCAAAAATGGATGCAACCATATATCAACAATGAACTGCCAGAAACTCAAGATGGAGTCAGAAGAGGATGTGAAGCCAGCAATATTGTTGCTGACATCAGGTTGGCTGAAAGCAGAGAATATCAAAAGGATGCTTACTTGTACTTTATATACTATGCAAAGGCTTTCAACTGTGTGGATCATGACAAGCTATGAATAACATTTCAAATAATGGGTATTCCAGAACACTTGATTGTGTTCATGAGGAACCTGTACATGGACCAAGAAGCAATTATTTGAGCAGAACTAGGAGATACTGAATGGTCTAAAATCAGGAAAGATATGCACAAGGACTGCATTCTTTTATAATATTTATTCAATCTTTATGCAGAGCAAATAATCTGAGAAACCGGATTCTATGAGGAAGAACGTGGTATCAGGATTGAAAGAAGACATTTACTATCTGTAATATGTAGATGATAGAACTTACTTGCTGAAAGCAAAGAGGATTTAAATTACTTACTGATGAAGATCAAATTCAGTATGGATTCAGTATGGATTGCACCATAATGTAATGAAAACAAAAATCCTCACCACTGAGGATTCAGTATGGATTGCACCACAATGTCATGAAAACAAAAATCCTCACCACTGAACCAATAAATCATGATAAATGGAGAAAAGATTGAAGTTGTCAAGTACTTCATTTTACATGGATCTATAATCAACACTCATGGAAGCAGCAGTCAAGAAATCAAGTGACAATTTGCATTAGGCAAATCTGTTGCTCAAGAACTTTTTAAAGTGTCCAAGAGCAAAGATATCAGTTTAAAGACTAAAGTGTACCTGACCCAAGCCATGGTATTTTCAATAGCCTCGTGTGTATGTGAAAGTTGGATAATGAATAAGAAAGACCATAGAAGAATTGATGCATTTGAGTTATGGTGTTGAAGAAGAATATTAAAAGTACCATAGACTGCAGGAGAATGAACAAATCTGTGTTGAAACAAGTATAGTCAGAATGTTCCTTAGAAACCAGTATGATGAGATATCATTTCTCATACTTCAGACATATAATCAGGAGGGGCTAGTCCCTGGAGAAGTATATCTTGCTTGATAAAGAGGAGGATCAGTGAAAAAGAGGAAGACCCCCAATGAAATGGATTGGTGCAGTGACAGCAGGAAGGGGCTCAAACCTAACAACTGTGAGAATGACACAGGACTGGGTAGTGTTTCCTTCTGTTGTGCATAAGGTCGCTATGAGCCAGAGTCTACTGGACAGCACCTAACATCAACAACAACATAGTCCAATGTCAACTCATCAAAGAGGCCATTCAAACTACCTTATTAGCTACAGTAGTACTCCTGGTTCTTCCCCAACCCAACATTTAACCCCTCCACACAGGCTAGTGCCTGAGAACTATTTATTTTCTTGCTTTTTAAAATCTTAGGTAGTTTACCACCACTATCCCTAGAGTGACTTCCATGAGAGCAGACACTAGTTGGATCCACTAGAATATCCTAGGCATGTAGTAGGAATTCAATAAATACAGTTGAATGAATGAATCTTCATTTACATTCAATGGTTACTCTCAGTAAATAAAACTAAAGAGTGAGGAAATTGTACTAATTACTTTTCACACTAAATTCTGTTGAGGTTGAATTTTTTTAATTAGTGACAGTATTTTATTATAATGTTAAAATATTTTAAAATGGCAAATCTTAGAGGTGAATAATCCTTAATCCAAAAGGTAGAATTTAAAGAAATAAAAATAGACACACACACACACATACATTGTTATTGTTGTTAAGTGCCATTGAGTCGCTTCCAACTCGTGACCCTGTATAGGGTTTCCAAAGACTGACTGGTGAGTTTGAATTGCCAACCTTGTGACTCAAACTGACCTTGAGATCCA
>NW_006408815.1:1825688-1834714 GCF_000296735.1 Chrysochloris asiatica | reverse complement strand
TAGATCACTGGGACTTTGTTGCTAGTCAACTTTGTCTAGAAACTCCACTGAAACCTATTCAGCATTATAGCAACCTATAAGCCTCTTTAACAACAACAACAAAGCCTCCAGTGATGGACATGTTGTAGTTGCACATGAGGTGCAATGGCCAGGAATTTAACTTGGACCTCTCACATGGAAGGTGAGAAATCTACCAACAAACTACGAATACCCCTATCCAAAATCTCTTATTCCTCTGAAAAATATGACCAGTTCACCCCTGAGTTCTGAAATGAATCTAAAATTTTCTTCTTCCAATATAAGAAAGAAAAATATTTAAGGGAGTGAAAGACTTGAATTGTGCTATGAAAAATTCCTACCCTGAAAGCTGGCTGACCCTAAGTATCCTGAGAATTTCAGGAAATTGTTGAACATGTGACCATTAACATACACTAATGGGTAGCTGCCAGTTTAAGTTGAGTATGAAAGAAACATACTGTATATTATAAATGTGGATGTGATTAATTTCCATTTATGTTCCATCTAGGAAACTGATTTTTGTCTAATTCTGTAGAAATACATTTTATGAGTTGCCTCTCTTGGAAAAAGATTTGTTGGGAAAGAAGAGTTGAAATATTAAACAAAGAAAAGGTTCTGAGAAAGGTCAGGCCTATGTATCCTGCTGTTGTTCTGTGACCTTCCTCCCTAAAAATGGCACCTCTTGTGGAACACCTTGATGGAAACCCTGAGTGTGTGTTCACAAAAATATAAGTTATGAGAGAAATAAGCTAGACCATTGGGTCAGAGGAGGTGTGTACCACCATCCCCCTGGGTCATTTCTGGGTTATGGATAAATGCTACAAGCTGCAAAACAGGAAGAAAGGGGGGAAAAATAGATTGACAAGTGACAAAACAAAAGGCAAAAGCCACTCTCTGCTACCTAAAAACTAGCACAAGAAAGAGCCACTAAAACTTAACAGCACTCTCTTCTTCCTTTCTTTTCTTTTTTTTTTTTTTTTGAGGAATTGATCTGATAAACAAAACAAACAAATAAGAAAAAATATCTTGGCAGGTTGGGAATTAAGGGATTCAGTAAATTATGTGGTATTTACCAGAAGTGAAAGTCCAAAATACACTCAATAGTATGATTTTGCTGGAACTGAACTATGTAAATTGAACCCAACAATTCTCTGGCAGTCTGAAAGACACTGACATCTTAAAAGACCAAGGCTCAGTATTGACATCTTAAAACACCAAGGACCTAAAGGTGCTTCTGATCTGTCAGCTAGTTTCCTCCATCTTGGGTACTGAGAGACTAGTATTAATAGGAATAATAGTCTGTCCATCCTGCCAGAATTAACAGACACAATGGTTTATCCACTGAGTATCAGAAACCACCCCACTGTTGCTATTGTTATTCATAATTTTATCATCTATCTCAAATGATGTTTCACAAAGGCTTTCCTTTTATCAGGGAAAAACTATGGAAGGATCCTTGACAATAGAAGGCAAGGGTGATGCAGGTTAGTGTATCCAATCACAGTTAGACAGGGAGTAGGATAGATCTCTTGAGGAACTGCCCTGCATCACTACAAACCAAAATCATTATTGTAGTGAGCCAAGTCTCAAAGACCTTCGCTGTCCTCATGTGCCACACAACTTGGATCTTTCCCATGGAATGAATTGAATATTTACTTTCTTCAAAAATCAATCTTTTTTATCTATAAGTATGTAGTGACATGATAGATGACAGCCTAGGAAACTCTATGGGGCAGTTCTACTCTGTCCTAAAGGGTTAATATGAGACAGAACTGACCAAAAATTCAATCTTTAGACACCACTTAAGTTTCCTGTGCATGGTGGTATAGTTGTTGGTAACGGCTGTTGCATCAGCCCCATTTCATGGCAACTCCATACACAATGGAATGAAATGTTGTCCACTGATGTACCATCCCCGTGATCCATTGTGACTTATAAGGATTTCATTGAGTGATTTTTTTAAAAAACAGGTCACCAAGCCTTTCTTGGTGAATTGAAGCTAGTTTGGTAGCTCCACTGAAACCTCTTTAGCATCATAACAGCACACAAGCCACTGACGGACAGATGGCTCCTATACATGACCTGCAATGGCCACGAATCAAACTCAGATCCCCCACACACCAAGAGCTCCACTATTGAAACACCAATGCCTCATTATTCTTCTTTACCTCACAGTTAACATTTGTTTCCTTCTTTGTTGTGTGACTATTTTATTGTGTTTTAAGTGAAATTTTACAGAGGAAATTAGCTTGCCATTAAATAATTCATGTACACATTCCTGCAACACGCCAGTGCTCTCGCCATTTATATCCTGCCTCCTCCTTTCCATCCGTCCAGTTTCCCTGCCCCGCCTTGTCGTCTCTTCTTTGCTGTGGGTAAAATGTTGACCATTTGATTATTTAAAGGAGCAATTTCCTTCTAGATGCTATTGTTTATTTTATAGGCCAATAGGGGATTATTTGAATTCCTGGAGTGGCACTGTAGGAAAAGCGCTGAACTGCTAACCACAAGGTTGACAATACAAACCCACCAGCCACTTCTCTGAAATCCTATGTTGTTGTTAAATATAGTCGAGTAGATTTCAATTCATAGCAACCCTATATAAATGCTTCCAAGTTGCTGCTGGTGAGTTTGAACTGCTGACCTTGCGGTCCTGTGCTTATCCTACAGCACCACACCAGAATTCCTCGAAACCCTATACTGGGTTGTTATGAGTCAAAACTGACTCAACAGCTTGTAGCATAATTAAACACATGATTATTTGTATTATTTGGTTGAAAGGTAATTTCTAGGAATAACTATAATTCCAAGTCTCGGAGGTTCCTCTAGTTTCTATCAGTACAATAGCTCTAATGCTTTTGAACTACATTTGTCTACCATTATAACTGGAACCTTTTATTGTATCCCTAGTCAGAATGGTTGGTACCATCTAATTCTCCTAGTCTCAGACTAGATGGTAGCTGGGTACCATCTAGTTCTTCTCCTCTTGGACTAGAAGAGATTATGATGTACATGAGCCATTAGTCCTATAAATTGATTTCTTCCTTTAGTATTTGATTTCCTTCATTCTACTTTGCTCCATATGGAAAGAAATCAACAGTTTTATCTTAGATAGCCACTCAAAGTTTTTAAGAAAGCAGACACTACTTACCAAACTAGGTTATTCATTGTATCTATGAACTAAGTTATGCCAGTTGGCCTAGTCATTCCATGCAACTATGGTACTGAGACTTCAGACCCAGTAAATTAATCCCACAAAGTATCTGGACATATCTAAGAAGTATTCTTAACTGTGTTCACTATGTGCTCTGTTACATATGTGAATATATGAGGCAATACATACAAACATGTACCTACATGCATATGCCCATAGTGTATATAAGCATGTGTGACAAGGCTGCCCTAGTAAAGATTTACAGTTGCAGAATCCCTAAGTAGTGGTTCTATTCGGCCGTGTTGGGTCTCTATGTGTCAGAATCAACTGGATAACACTGGGTTTGGTTTGGGGGTTCAAGTATGATGTGTTATAAGAAGCAATTGCAATAGGTTAAGTGTTGGGAAACTAACCACAAGTCCATGGTTCAAGCCAACCAGCAACTCCTTGGTAGAAAGATGAAGTTGTTTACACCCATAATGATATTCAATCTCAGAAACCCTAGGGAGTAGTTCGACTCTGTTCTATAAACTCTATTGGAATCGGCTTGATGGCAGTAGGGCTTGGTTATCATGTGGCCTCATGGAAGATCATTGTTTTCTCACCAGCTTGCCTCTTCAGTGTCATTGATAACTCTTCCACCCAGTCCCAAATGCCTTCAGCTTGTACTTTCATTCAAAATAATACTATTTCCCATGGTCACACAACCTGTAGCCAGCAGTCCCCGTGTTTGTTTTTAAATCAACTAATTCAGTGTAATTCACTAGTTTATTACTGTTGCTATGCTTAAGACCTC
The DNA here is from genome assembly GCF_000296735.1 of Chrysochloris asiatica. Lineage (NCBI taxonomy): Eukaryota > Metazoa > Chordata > Mammalia > Afrosoricida > Chrysochloridae > Chrysochloris > Chrysochloris asiatica. The sequence continues at coordinate 1,830,746 of NW_006408815.1, read as the reverse complement.
ATTTAGCATGTATCACGAAAGTTTCTTTACAACCAGAGGAACAGCCATTATACAGGTGACAAAGTCAGTCCTAATGATGCTGTTGTCAAGTGCCGTTGATTCCAACCCATAGTGACCCTGTATAGGGTTTCCAAGGAGCAGCTGGTGAGCTTGAACCGCCGACCTTGCAGTTCAAATGGCTTTGCAGTCTGGTGCATTAACCTACAGAGCCACACCAGGACTCCACAAATGATAGGCCTGTAATTGTCATCTTCAAATTTAAGGCTGAGGGTAAGGTTAAGGAGCTCAAGTGTATCATTAGGGGAAAAGTGAATTCTGGGAGTATTTGGACTTAGTAAATAGTCATGATTTTATGGCCACCTTTAACCTCTTAACGTGAAATATTTTCCTTTCATCTCTGTCAGATGTTGGGGATGAATCATCTACCCAGCTTGAAGAAATAGTATTGACTTTCTTCCATATTCAAAAGTTTAGAGGTAGCCAGCATTATATCAACCAGAGAAAGTCAAACATCAATATGTGTACACATAAGCTGAAGATCTTGTCAGTAGTTTCAAAGTAGGGTCTGAGATATTACATTTCTAGCAAACTCCCAATGCTGCTGGTTCAGTTACCACATTTTGAGTAGCAAGAATTTCTTTTATGGCTTCTCAAATGTGCTGCCCAATGGAATCAGCTAAGGAAATTCTCAAGAACTATTATTCCAACTTCTATGGTTCTAATTCAGTGTGTTTGTGGTATGTCCTGGGCTTCAGGATGTATGAAAGGCTTCGTAGATAAAATAAATATTCAACAAAGTTTGAGAATCACTTTTATAGATGGGAAGAAAAAAAAATCATTAGAGGCAATCTGGTGGATTCAGCCAAGCGCTTTTTTCTCCTGCCACTCACAGACTCCTTAAAAGCACATCTTTGGCTGGCTTCTTTTTTGGAGTGGCCAATTTTTGCGCTAACTATCTTTTGAACTATCCTAATGTCTAAGATTGAACCACACACATACACACACACACACAAAGAACTATTCAGATGAAGATGTAAACCAGTCCTTAGGGGTTAGTCTAACAGGCCAGAAAGAAAGAAGTTCCCCAAAGTAGTCACTAACTCTAATTTCTTTTGTATTTTCCTACTCTTTTTGAGTCTAACTTCTATCTAGCCACTTGATTCAGCTCTCTAGAGTTTCTGTGCTCAGCTGAATTACATAACTTAAGAAAGGATATTTAGTATTAATTAATTCTAAGGTCAACTGTATGTAGCAAATAAACAAACAAAAAACCAGCTGTGGTCTATACAAGATAGGCTATTTTCTTCACACATCTGCATTCAAAGGTAGCAGGTTAGGCCTAGTACAATGACTTCCTGATGATTAGGCCCTCGGATTTCTTTATTTACTGCTCTGTCACACTAAGCCTTCTGTCTCGTGGCCTAAAATTGTCATTTCAAATTTGACATTTGGAACAAAGATGAGAGAACCCCTGAGCAGACATCTAATGATGATTAGGAGAAGGCTCTGGAATCTTTCTGCTCAATCTGTGCACAGGAATATTTGTGTTAAATCAGATCAAATAAAAGGTCCCTTAGCCAAATCATTTTTTACTTATTATAGTGAAACAAATACTGGCCTGTCTCTGTAGGATTTAACCTTTTAAAATGTGCACTATGAGTTTATTGATCCTTTGTTTAAACAGAAAATTTTAAAAAAGCATTTTTAAATTTATTGCTTTGCCACTACTAGTAGTCTAAATTTTCCTGAAAATCTTCTCAAGAGATGCCACTGTCCTGTAGATTAAGTTTGGAAATTGGCCACAGAGATATGGATCACTTTCCTATGTTAACCATGTTTCCTGCAAACAAAGGTTTTGTTGTTAAATGCCGTTGAGTTGATTCTGACCCATAGCAACCCTGTATAGGGTTTCCAAAGAACAGCTGGTGAGCTTGAACCACCGACCTTGCAGTTCAAACAACTTTGCAGTCTAGCGCATTAACCCACAGCACCATGCCAGGAGTCCAACTACGTTTCCTGCAAACAAAGGTGTAACTACAGAAAATAGCACCTATGACAAACACTGAAATTGCTCTTCTGTCCAAACATGACGCCTCTCTTTTAAATAACTTTATCATAATATCATGGATAATATGTGGCACTGTCGGGTAAGCACTGGACCACAAAGTCGGTTTGAACCTCAAGGTCAGCAGTTCAAACTCATCAACCACTATTTGGAAATTCTATACTGGCTCGACATGAGTCGTAACTAACTTGATGGCACTATAACAACAACATTATAATATCAGCTTAAAAATACAAGTCCAGCTCATTAACCTTCTTCGTAACACATGTGGCAGTACGTGAAAAACTTTACTTCCTTGCTTTCGCTGATGAAAATTGATCTTTGATGTGCTCAAAGTCAGTTTTTTTTTTTGTTTTGTTTTCAGTTTCTTCTTTTTCTACACTCAGTAGAGTAAGATCACACTGTCTGCATTGATCCATGGAGGAAGACTCTGAACTAAAAAACATTAGTTCTTGTTGAATGATCGCTCACAACTAGCAATGGTTAATAGAAACTGCCAAGTAGCTCCCTGCTTTCAATTAGTCTCAGGCCATGTACCATACCTGCTCTACCTTAGATACACCTCACTATAAAGCTTTCCTCAGTATCAACTTAAATTACATTTCACAAGACAGGAATCATTGGAACACTCTCCAGTTTGGGATTGAATCAAAACATACCAAAGGAACTTGATGAACCATCTAGTGAAGAGCCTGTGATTTGGTGTTGAACTTAACCTCAAGAGGCTTTAGCTAGGTGACTTCAACTCTCTAGGTTTTGGTTTGCTTATTGGAAAAATAAATATGAGCATAGTATTTTCCTCATAAAGTACTTGTGAAAAAAATGAAGTCAGTAATGCATATGAAATACTTACATTGTGTAGGGAACATTATCAGCAATCGTTCTATTTTATCTTTTATTTTAATTTTTATTATTTTTTTTAAATTATAATTGAGATCCAGAGAGAAAGTGTCCAAGATGACATCACTAGTTTATTTCTGTAGTAGAACTAAATCTCAGGCTGTTCTAACCCAAGGATCTTTCTGTTTACCTCACTGCAACTAGAGTAGAGCTATGAGGCACTGAGCTAGAGTAAACACGAGGTTTTACCCAAGGAACTTTGAAACCTGTCCTCCCATTCCACAACCATTGCCCAATTCATCCCTAGCTCTCAAAACAACTAAGAATTTCTGTTCGTGCACATGGACTTTTTTGGGCCACCATACTTATGAATTACTTCTTTACTGAAGTTAAACTCCTTCCATAGTATTCTACAGAAGTCTCTGATTGGCGTGAAGCATTAAGTGCTCAACTGCTAGCTGAAAGGTTGACCATTTGAACCCACCCAGGATAATACGCTGGACCGCAAGGTCAGTTTGAGGTACAAGGTTGGCAATTGAAACCCACCAGCCGCTCCTCAGAAACCCTATACAGGGTTACTATGGGTCGGAACCAACTAATGGCCCTTAACAATAGCAAGAGGCACCTCAGAAGGCGATCTGCTTCAGAAACGTCACATCTTTGAAAATTCCATGGAGTAGTCCTACTCTGCATACATGTGGTTACTGTGAGTTGGAATCGATTTGAGATAACTAACAACAACATTGTGCATGCAAAAACTGGACAATGAATAAGGAAGGCCAAAGAATGAATTAATTTGAATTATGGTGTTAGCAAAGAATATTGAATATACGAATGGTTGTCAGAAGAATATACCAAGTAAAGGCAGAAAGCTCCTTAGAAGCAAACATGGTGAGTCATTGCTCATGTACTTTGCACATGTGATCAGGAACGACCAGTCCCTGGAGAAAGACATCATGCTTGGCCAAGTAGAGGGTGCATGGAAAAGAGGAAGACACTCAACAAGATGAATGGCACAGTGACAACAATAATGAGTTCCAGCATACTAACTATTGTAGGGCTAAAGCAGGCCCCGGCAGTATTTCATTCTGTTGTACATGGGGGCTCTATTAGTTAAAACCAACTCCATGGCACCTAACAGCATCACCATCAACAAATATAATTCTGCTAAGCCAGAATTTAGTACTAGAAATTAAGTCACGAAGTGATTGTAGCCAGACGTTTCAAACCTAAAGTCACTGACACTCTGCTTCATTTCTAGAATGTGCCAACTTCCTGTCTCCCATGGCTGTTAGCCATAATATTTTGTGCAACCAGAGCATCCTTCTATTTATTACAGCTCCTCCTGCAACATCTTTTCCCCCCAAGATACCAGTTTTAATGTCATTTTCTCATTCTTCCTCAAACTCTTCCCGTCTAGATTGCTGCTGTTGCTGTTAAGTGCTGTAGAGTCAATTTTGACCTATAGCAACCCTGTATAGGGTTTCCTAAGAGCAGCTGGTGAGCTTGAACCACCAATCTTGAAGTTCAAACCACCCTTGTAGTCCAATGCATTAGTCCATAGCACCACACCAGAACTCCTCCAGTCTAGATTAGACCCCTAGTTATACATACTTACAGCCCTTATGCATTTTGCTTCAATATTATTAAAATTATACAATTGGGTGTATTTGTTGATGAGAAAAAACACATTATTATTTAATTTACTAAAATGTCTTTCTCCCACTAGATTGTAAACCCAAAAGATGGTTGCACTGTTGCTCTGTCTTGCCCCAGAGCAAGCAGTAAGTGCTCAAATGTATTAGTTATCTGAATTAATAATGAGCCATTAATAATTTAAGTAAAATTTGGCATTATCTCAACATCAAGGGCTCCTTATTCCACTGACAGAAAAAATAATGCATGTTTTCCATGTACAATTCCAGGACTTGTAGTCCCAACTCCCTCAGAAGGGATAAGCTTAAGAAACAATTCCACGTTTGACAGGGCATAACAGGGAAACAGATTGCCAAGGAATTTACATTGCAGAACTTTCTGGAAATTCCCAAAAACTGGGCATTTAACTCATTACCTCTTCTCCTTTACTCAGAACTTACAAAACTGTTCAGAAACTTGATGTGGGAGGAGAGAAATAGGGTTAGAATCTTGGCTTT
>NW_006408815.1:1824258-1825383 GCF_000296735.1 Chrysochloris asiatica | reverse complement strand
TGCAATCCCCTAGTCCCCTCCATGTAACATCAATTATCCTGCTTCCTCTCTGTGGTTCTAACTTCCATTCCACCATCCTTCTCAGTCCTTCAGAACTTTGTCCCTAGGTAAATGTTGCCCTTTCAGTCTTGAATGGTTGACTGTTTATTCCAATGTTAGCATACCTTACTGGTGTTTTTGTCTTTTTATATATCTACTGACTGCTTGGCTAAAAATTGAGCCATGAGGAAAAGCTCAGTTCCAGACCTGAAGGGTGACCAAGGGCCATAGTCTTAGGTCCCTCCAGTCTCTTTCTGACAAGAAAGCCCCGTCTTTTTTTTTCTTTTCTTTTCTTTTCTTTAAGTTTTTATTGTAGATTGAGTGAAAGTTTATAGGGTAGTTTTACATTCAACAAATCATACAACTTGTTTCATCACAATGATTACATTCCCTTCCATGTACTGTCAGTTAACAGTATTTCTCTCTGTTCAATTTAGCTGTTTAAAAACAAAACAAAACAAAACAGAAAAATACTCAGGTGTATATAATAATTTATACCACCAAAGGGCACATTCTGCAAGTCTGCCTCATGGCCAAAACCTCTTAGTCCCTCTCTTCCCATGAATCTAGAGTCCTCAGTGACTCCCTCTCTCCATGTCCCCATCTCTGCCTCCATTTCTGGTGTCCCTACTTCTCTGGATAAGGTCCTGCATTCCTCTTGTGCTCTTCTCCCTGGATGGTCCTAGGGTCCTTTGTTTCTGGACTATAAGATTAACCACTCCCCTGTTTTGTTACAAAACTTCTACTTTTACAATTGTGGCAGTCACAATTAGTCATGAAAACAATTATTCACTATTGAACAATAAGAATCTTATCCCCATCTATTTTAACAAGACCTATCAAGACAATCCACCACTCGTCAGTCAGTTTGTTGTACTGTGATGGCTTGTGAGTTGCTGTGATTCTGAAAGCTATGCCACCAGTATTTAAAATACCAGCAGGGTCACACATGGTGGACAAGTTTCAGAGGAGTTTCCAGAAAAAGACAGACTAGGAAGAACATGGGAACACTGAATGGTTTAAAATTAAGAAAAGTGTGAGACAAGGATGTATTCTTTCACCATACTTATTCAACCTGGATGCTGA
>NW_006408815.1:1815166-1816277 GCF_000296735.1 Chrysochloris asiatica | reverse complement strand
ATTTTGCTATTAACGCTGGGGTGAAATGCTATCTCATACTGTTGTTTGTTTTGCATCTATGTAATGTCTTGTGAGTCCTGGTGTGGTGCTGTGGGCTAATGTGTCAGACTGCAAAGCCATTTGAACTGCAAAGTTGGCAGTTCAAGCTCATCAGCTGCTCCTTAGAAACCCTATACAGGGTCACTATGGGTCGGAACCAACTCAATGGCATTTAACAACAACGTCTTTGTGTAGCATTGTGTGTTAATGCACTGGACTACAAAGTCAATTTGAACTGCAAGATCAATGGTTCAAGCTCACCAGCCATTCCTTGGAAACACTATACAGGATGGCTATGGGTTGGAACCGACTTGACAATGCTTAATAAAACAACAACCATGACTAATAATCACAAGCATTTCTTTATATGTTTGTTGGCTACCTGAATTTCTTCTTTGATGAAGTCTGTTCATGTCCTCTGGCCATTTTTTAACGGATATTTGCCTGTTTCTTATTGAGGTGTTAAAGATTTCTATAAATTCTAAAGAGTAGTCCCTTGTCTGATATGCATTATCAAAAAAATTTTCCCAGTCTATAGGTTCTCTTTTTACTGTTTTGGTGAAATCTTTTGATGCACATAAGTGTTTTGTTTTTAGGAGGTCACAGTTATCTATTTTGTCTTCTGCTGTTTGTGTGTTTTCAGTTATGTTTTATAGTGTGTTCTTGCCATGAATCAGAGCGCTAAAGTTTGTCTCTATTGATTCATTGATGATCTTTGTAATTCTAGATTTTGCATTTAAGTCTTTAATCTGTGTTGAGTTCATTTCTGTTTATGGTGCGAGATATGGGTCTTGTTTCAGTCTTCTGAAAATGGATTTCCAGTTCTGCCAGGACCATTTGTTGAAGAGACTATTACTTCCCCCATTTAATGTATTTTAACCTTCTGTCAAAGATCAACTGAACATAGATGGATGGATTTACTTCTAGATTCTCAATTCTGTTCTACTGATCTATGTGTCTTTTGTTGCACCCATACCAGACTGTTTAAATGATTGTGGCAATAGAGTAGGTTTTGAGATCAGGAACTGAGAGGCCTCCTACTTTATTCTTTATTTTTTTAATGATTTGATTA
>NW_006408815.1:1812345-1814427 GCF_000296735.1 Chrysochloris asiatica | reverse complement strand
AATTAATGTGCTCACCTGGTTATTTTTCTTTGTTTTAGTTATGTGATAGATTACATTGATTGTTTTTCTACTATTATTGAATTATCTTTGCATAACTGGTATGAATCACACTTGGTCATGGTGTTTTATTTTATTGACTTGTATTTAAATTAGCTAGGATTTTGTTGAGAATTTTTGCATCTGTTTTCATGAGGAATTTTGTTTAATAATTTTCATTTTTTAAATAATGTCTTTGTCTAGTTTTGGTATGAGGGTTATGCTTGCTTCATAAAATGAATTTGGGAGTTTTCCATTCTTTTTTATATTCTGGAATAGTTTGAGTAGAATTGGTATCAGGATTTATTGTGTGGTAAATTCACCAGTATAGCCATCTCAGCCCAGGCTTTTTTGGGGGAAATTTTTTAATGACTTGGTCAATTCTTTTATTTGTTATAAGTCTGTTCAAGTACTACTTCAGTCCGTGTTAGTTTAGGTATGTAGCATGTTTCTAGGAATTTGTCTATTTCTTCTAGCTTTTCTAATTTGTTAGAGTACAATTATTCATTGTTGTTGTTAAGTGCCTTCAAGTCGTTACCAATTCATAGTGATTCTATATAAGGTTTCCAAGGAGTGGATGGTGAGTATGAACCACAGATCTTGAAGTTCAAACTAACCTTGTGGTCCAATACTTATCCTACAGCGCCACACGAGGATTTCAATTCTTCATTATTACAGTATTCTGTTATTATTCTTTTTATTTTTTTGTTTCTGTTGTGATGTTATTCATATCATTTCTTATTCATGTTATTTTAATCTTCTCTTTTTTTTTCTTTTGTTACATTTGCTAGTGGTTTGTCAATTTTATTAATCCTTTCAAAGAACCAACTTCTTGTACTGTTGAGTCTTTCTATTGTTTTTCTGTTTCATTTATTTCTGCTCCAATTTTTATAATTTCTTTGCTCTGGTGGCAATAGGCTTACTTTGCTCCTCTTTTTCTAATTGTTGGAGACAATGTGTTAAGGTGCCAGTTTTGGCTCTTTTCTTCTTTTTGTATGTGTGTGTTTATTGCTATAAATTGCCCTTTGAGCATAGCTTTTGCTGTTTCCCAAGCTTTTGGGGATATTGTGTTTTCATTTTCATTTGATTAAAGAAATTTTTAATTTTTAATTTTTTTGTTTCTTCTATTGCCCAGTAGCTTTTAAATCAGGATATTATTCAATTTCCATTTATTTGACTTTTTCCCCTTGATTGTCTTATTTTTTATTTCTAATATTATAGGAGTCCTGGAGTGGTGCTGTAGGATTAGTGCAGGACTTCTAACTTCAAGGTCAGGAGTTCATATTCATTAGCCACTCCCTGGATAACCTATTCAGGGTTGCTATGAGTTGGAAACAACTTAACAGCACTTAACAACAAAAACTACAGTTTTATAGCATTGTGATCTGAAAAGATGATTTATGGTATTTCTATGTTTTTAAATTTATTGAGACATGCTTTGTAAGCTAACATGTGTTCTATTTTGGAGACTATTCCATGTGCACTACAAAATAATATATATTGTGCTGTTGTTGGATTGAATGTTCTGTATAAGTCTGTGAATTCAAATTGATTGTGTTGTTTAGATCTTCTGTGTATTTCTTGAATTTCTTTCTATCCTTCATTGGAAGTGGTATACTAAAATCTACTTTTCTTGTAGAGTTGTTCAGTTCTTACTTAATTCTGTTAGAATTTATGTATTTTGAGCCTCTTTCAGTGGTAGCATACATGTTTATTATGGTTATGTCCTCTTGTTCAGTTGACTTTTTAATCATGAGATGATGTCCTTCCTTGTCTGTTATGCTGGTTTTATGATAGATTAAAATTGCCACTCCTGCTTACTTTAATTGCCATTAGCTGGTATATATATTTTTCCATACTCTGAATTGTAGTCTATTTTTGTCTTTGTGTTTTAGGTGTGTCTCTTATAGATTGCATTTTTTGTTTTATTTGACTTTTTCGCCTTGGTTGTCTTATTTTTTATTTCTAATATTATAGTCCTAGTGTGGCACTGTAGGATTAGTGCAGGACTACTAACTTCAAGGTCAGGAGTTTCTGTTTTCTTAT
>NW_006408815.1:1791398-1811050 GCF_000296735.1 Chrysochloris asiatica | reverse complement strand
TTTTCTTCAAACAACTGTTTGACAATTTTTTGTGTCCTTTTCTATCTCAGCCTGCTATGGAACTCTAATCATCCATCATCTATTCCTTTCCATGGCATCCCAATGAATCTTTGACTTTCTTCCAATTTTTCCTTCTTTTTTTTTCTGACTGTTCTCCAGCATACTGACAGTGAGACATTTACCTACAAACTCACTAATTCAGACTTCCATTAATTCAAATCTATTTCTTTGCCATTCAGTGTATTATCCATGTCTGAAATCTATGTCTTATTCTTCTGAATATCTATTTGTAGGTTTTGTATTATCTTCAGTCTTTCATGTACTTTGTTCATTTGTTCTTGTTCTGTTCTAGTGAATTCTTCCAAAATATTTTCTGTGTTCTCCTTGCTTTCTTCAATCTTTCTCTCAATCCATTGCAGATACCTAAGTGTCATTTTAAAGAATTATGTCTTAGGTAGTTTCAATGCCTTTTCTTCTTGGATCTACATCTTGATGACATGCTTGAGATACTCTGTCTTATTTCTTCATGTGAATTGAAATTGTCTGTAGCCTCAAAGACATTATGGTGTCATTGTGTTTGTATTTAATGATTGTGTGTTGGTGTGTTCATAGCCTCTCAACACTGCCTCTTGGTGGGTGTGTGATTAGATAATGGAAATGTGTGCAAAGTTCCCTGTTCACTCTTTATGCAACTCAGTTAAGAGTGGATTTAGCTAGTGTTGGCTGCTGTCTATCATTTATCAGTTATTATAGGAGCTGGTCTTGACTCGTGTCCAGTGGGTGGGTCACAGAGATTATGGTTGTGAGTGGGTTGTATAGACACAGTTGCTTTCCTCTGTCCAGTGAACAAGAAGAGAAAATACACATACACACAAGGGAAAACAAAACATACAAGACAGCAGTGAAAAAGAAAAATAATGAAGGAGAAAAAACAAAACAGGTATCAACAAGAAAAAAAGAATACAATAGAGAGAAAAGAAGGAAAGGAAAATAAAACCACAGAAGAGAAAAATAAGACAGAAAATGAAAGAAAGAAAAGCACTAAACACATTTATGAAGAGGGAAGAAGAAAAGAGAAAGATACTAGATAGTAGTAAATAAAAATCAAGAGAGAGAAAAAAAGAAAGAAAGGAGAGGGAGAAGAGAAACTGAAGAAAAAATGAAAGCAGAGATAGAATGAAAAACAAGGGAAGAGAAAGAGAAGACGAAGGAGAAGAAAGAACAAACAACAAAAAAACAACAATAGGAAAAACAGGGCAGGTACAGGTCCCACGGAGGAGAAAATTCTGGGAGCTGCTGCCAACCTAGAAGCTCACATAATGAGTAGGTGAGTGATGCGATGGTGGTCATCCTGGATCAAGATGGAGCTCTTTTTTAAAAATTATTATTTTTTTAATTATGTGATAGTTTACATGGGAGAACATTAGTTTTACATCCATTCTATTGTATATCGTATCATTGCCATGGTTACAATCCCCTCCATGCATCATCAACCAACCAAAGTGTATACCCTGCAAGCCTGCCCCCCAAGTCCCCACCTCCCCAGTCTTCAGCACACAGTCCCTCTCCCTCTCTGGATCTTAAGTCCCCAGCTGCTCCCTCACTCCACATCATCGTCTCTGCCTCCATCTCAGGCATCACTGCTTCTCTGGGTAGGAGCCCGCTCTACACTCTTCTCCATTGATGGTCCTAGGGACCTCCACTCCTAGACTGGAAAGTTAATAAGATGGAGCTCTTAAAGGCCTAGATGTTGTTTATATTCAGGGTACCCAATCTAGAAGCAGTTCATGCAAGCCCCAAACTTAGCTTGGATCAGGGCCAGTCAGGTCCAGAGTCAGAAGGGGTTGGCCATCTGACCATGAGAGGTTCCACTAGACAAAGGCTGGTCAGAACTGGCTATACGAGTTTGGAGAAGGACTCACCTGAATTCAGAGTCACAAAAGCACTTGCAAAATTTCAAGATGGACTCTGTTTGTCTGGCCAGTTATCACAGTTCACCTGTCTGTCTCCTTTGTTTGCCTTGCCTGTTCAGCTTCTTCTCCAAATAAGCATTCAGTCAACATCTCTATCTCTTCTGGGGAGTCCTGTGTGATGGTGTAGGATAAACCGACCAGCCCACAAGGTCAATTTGAACCACAAGGTCAGCAGTTTAAACTCACCACTGCTCCTTGGAATCCCTATACAGGATCGCTGTGAGTTGGAATTGACTCCACAGAACTTAACAACAACAGCATCCCTTCTGAAATTCAGGGTCCCAGGATTACCACCTATATCTGTATCATATTTCTTCCATATTTTGCTGTAAAAGGTCTGTGTAATGTGTCTGCCTAGTTCACCATCTTGCCAGAAGTCAAATCCCTTTGAATTTAATGCTAAGTAAAAGCATAATGAGCAGTCTTTGAGAAAGCATTTGTTCTTTACTCTATTTGCTTTCTGAGTTGTCCAGGTGGAACAAATTGTGCTAATTCATTAACCTAAAGACTGGCAGTTCAACTCCACCCAGCAGTTCCATGGAAGAAAAGCTTGGTGATCTGTATGTTGAATAATGCTTGACACAAAATTATATGTTGAATAATGTTTGAACCAAATTATGTTAAATGCATATGTGTATATAATATACATTTACAGTGGAAAATATTTGGAAAAGGAAAACACCAACATAGTAGAAGAGTAGTTACTTCTGAGTTATAGGATGATGGGTGATTTTTTTTTTCTTTTTATATCTTTCTGTGTTTTCTGTTTTTCACAAAAGAAAATAAGAGGGATGATTGGTTCTGGGATTGGACTGCCTTAACTCAAAAGTGGTAGCCTCATTAACAACATGCTGTATTAATAATACTCAGATTTTCTGGGTATAGTTTCCACATCTCATAAAGGCAGCTGGCAGTTGTCTTATAGTATTGTTGGGAAGAATTCATGAAATAATATGTATAACTGAGAAAATGCTATTCTATAACCAGAAATAAAGACAAAGACATAAGCATTGGACTGTTTACTATTTAAGATAACATGTGTGGAGGACGATACACAGGGTGGCTAGTCAAAGCCATTTGGACTTGAAGAAACTGTTGCTGGAAGTCAGTACTTCAATATATTGTAAGAAATTAAAAATGAATGATATAGCTGGTGGGATTAAAATAACATATAACCCACAAAGGGTCTAATCTGGCACTAGCTGTTAACTAATTTCCAACAATATGTGAGTATTCAATTTTGCATTACCTGCTTTGTTAGTGTAAACATTTGTGTTACTTTCCTGAACTTGTATTAGTACAAACTGGATGATTTATAAGAACAGAACAGTTCTAGAGAACAGAAGTCTGGATCAGGGAATCAGTTATATTGGTTTCATGTCTCTCTCCCAGCTTCTGATAGCTCTCAGTGTTTGTTAGCTTGCAGCCCTAGCTTTGCATAAGGTCCTTTGTCTGTCTCTTAGCACCTGTTTTCTCTAAGGACAACACTCAAGTGGGATTAGGACCCACCATTCTCTACTGTAACCTCATGTTCATTAACTAGTAGAGAATCCTGGTGTTGTGTTGTAGGATATGCACTGGACTGCTAACTGCAAGGTTCATGGTTCAAACCCACCAGCCACTCCTTGGAAAGCCTTTACAGTATTGCTATGAGAACCAACAACCACACAACAATAAACTGTTAGCATCACCAATGATGCCATTTCCAAACAAGGAAATTTTTACAGGTAACAAGAGTCACAACGTCAACACATCTTTTTGGAAAACACAATTTAGTACACAATAATATTGAGCTGTTTCTTTAAAAATATAATACCAATTTTGCAGCATTGTTGACAGGAGCCAATGAGTACATATATAAACCATCAAGTATAGTGAACAAATGTATTGTGTACTTCTTTGTCCTCTCTCACATCTTCTTGATCTAGCGTGATACAGAACGGTACATCAGGAAACCATGGTAATAAACTCAGTACCTCCATGACTAGAAGGATGTGTGGATTTAGAGAGAAGAGTAAAACTCTTGACTTCTTTAAAATCTCCTTACGATTTCCTCCACTTCGCATTGTGCAGTTGGCAGAGTGAGGACAAAACACTATTTGAGACTCTCAGCAACGAAGCTGTCTAGCTCTGGGTTGAACTGGTTCATTTTGTCTTTGCTCAGAACACAGCCATTTAGCTAGCTCTCAATAAAAAAGGTTCCTCGGGCCTACATTAAACTCCCAGAGGATCTCACACCATGAAAAAATGCAACTCTTTTGTCATTTTCCATTTTCTAGGAAGAGGGTCATTGTTAAACTTTTAAAAATACAATTATAGAAGGCCAATTTGGTTAATGGACTTAGAGAATCCATTAATTACTGAATTGCAGTGGATAGTTCATGGTAACAGGAACAAAAGTAGAATTGAGAAATTCATATTAAGGAAAAACAAAGAAGGGATGATTGACTAATATTCAGGCATCTGGTGTTCAGCTTCATAATTTGTGTTATTTTTGTTGTTGTTGACAGACTGTGATTCTTGGAGTGAGGTGAGAGGCTAAAGGAAAGCTTGCTCTGTGATAGTAATGAAAGCCTGAGCCAGTGGTGAAGGTCTTCTCCAAGCATTGATTTTGAGATTTCCAGCCAAACGACTCTGTTCTTTCTAGATTTCTGCAGTTTCTCCCCTAGAGACACTATAATTGGAGAGAAAATTATAACTTCTTTAAGTTCCGCTCTCTTGGTGTTCATATTATTCCAGCAACACCTGTGTCCTGTGAATCACTAGTTGTTTTAATTAAATGATAAAGGATGTGAATATGAATTAATTTTATAGCCATTTAGGGTCAAGGGATGGGTGAGACAGGGAGGAGAGTCTTTTTACTGCAAATTGATGGTTCATTCAAGACACATAACTTATAATAAAACTAGTAATCTCAACTGAGCAGGTTTCCCTATAAAATCTCTGATCCTCTAAACAGTGATTCTTGTCATTTTCAGGAAGTAAGGAGCCTGGAGTTTCATGGACGAACATGAGACTCAAAATCCACAGAGGTGAATTTAGGTCCTCATTCTAATAATTTGCTCTGCAAACCTCAGAAATTTCTGGACCTCTCTGGTCTGAGTTACTCTTATCTGTAAAATAAACTGCTATATCTTAATTATCTCCAAAAATTCCTTGCAACTCTGATATTATATATTTTATTTGTTCTCTTTGATGCTAATAAAAAATGAAGAATGGAATATATGAATAGGGAAAAATAAAATAGCAGTGTCTTAACATTAACTCTCAGAAATGAGTAGCTGTATAGCCATGGTTGTTTTGTGTCTTTGAGATGGTTCAAAGTCATAGTGATCCTGTATAGGGTTTCTGAGAATGGCTGGTGGGTTTGAACTGTCGACCTTGCAGTGAATACACACCAGGGCTCAGATGAGTGCATACTCTGGGAAAAACAAGCTTTTGCTCTTAAACCAGTTGCTATTGAGTCAATTTCAAATCATGATTACTTCATGTTTAATTGACTAGAACTGCTCTATTAGGGGGATTGTCAAGGAATTTCAGAAACAGATCATCATTTTTTTCTTCCAAAGCATGTCCTACATTTTTGGCTGCATCATTCCATTAGAGGGCACTGAGACAGAAATTAAATTGATAAAAGTATGCCTGCAGGTGGAAAATACCTTTTCCTTGAAGAGTCTGTGCATGAGAAAGAAATTAATAAAAATGATCAAGGATGTCAACTTCAGTTGAGCAATGCTCATCCTTGGTTTAGGTAGATGCTGAATACAACCTGGAGCCAGGGGCACATTCTGAGACTGAAAGGCAAACTTTTACTTTACAAACAGCTATAAAAGTAAACACCCATTTTAAAATTTGTTAATGTCAGTCTCTTCTCGTACACATTTATTTTTAACATTATTCTGGCAAAAGCCATGCAACAGAGCCTCTCCTTTCACACCCACTCCCCCTTCCAGAAGATGTCATGTGAAAGGACGCATTTCAAACCATTTTGAAAATGTGTTAACGCTCTTCACAAAATTCCAAATTTGAAGGCAAAAGCCCTGATCCCAAGAAGGGTTTGTAAACTTGGCGCCAGTCTTCCTTCACTCATCCTTCATTAACATGGAAAATGAGGTGAAGCAGAAGTTAGAATTTTCTCTCACATTTCCAAATGCTATCAGACAAGGAGTAACCGTAATAACAGGATACCCAGGAAAGTTGTTGTTGTTGTTGTCATGTGCTGGCAAGTCAGTTCCAACTCGCTGCAAACCTGTATGTGGTTTTTAAGTACTGTGGAGTCATTTCCAACTCATAGTGACCCTGAACAGAGTTTCCGAGGCTGCAAATCTTTATGGGAGCAGAAAGCCTCATCTTTCTCCCCCAGAACAGCTGGTAGTTTCAAACTGCCGACCTTGAGGTTAGCAGCCCAATTCATAAAAACTACGTTACCAGAGCTCCTTTTAGGGTTTCCAAAAACAGCTGGTGGGTTAGAATGGTGGATCTTACAATTAGCAGGCCAGTACTTATCCTATAGCACCACACCAGGGCTCAAGTCGCCCTTGGGAAGGGAAGCCTACCCTCAGCCCTCAGAAACCCTAAATGTCCACTCCACAAGCATGGCTAAGAGAATCACTGTATCCGAGTAATTACCTCATCTTCTCATCTGGATTTGGGTGGAGGATATTTTCATCTTTCTCCAAAAACTGCCAGAAGTAAAAAAAAAAAAAAAAACCCTCTGCAAGTTGAGCGTATATTGAATAAATCTTAATTTCAAGAAGAGGAGACCACACACACACACATATAGAGACACACAGACATGGGCTTCCAAGGTCTGCTGTAACAAAAGACCACAACGTGGGTAGCTTCCAACAACAGCAATGATGTAAACTTGAACAGTTCTAAAGGCTAGAAGCTCAAACTCAGAATGTTGGCAGGGCCATGCATTCTCTGACAGATGTTCAGGAAGATCCTTTTTGGTCCCTTCCAGATTCTGCTATTCCCAAATGTTCCCTGTTTTGTAGATGCCTCTCTCTCATCTCTGCCTCCATCTTCACCTGGTTGTACTCTTCGGTGTCCATTTCGCTTCTCGTTTTATAAGGATATTGTTCATACTGCATTAAGATCCACCCTTCTCCAGTGTCAACTCGTGTTAATTTTACCAATAACATCTTCAGAGACCATTTGCAAATAAGGTCACATTCACAGGTATCAAAGTAAAGAACTTCAATGGAACTTTTGGGGGATATAATTCTACTCAAAATAATGTAAAGTTGTATTGAAGAATAACTTCAATTTTGGAAATATATTTAAAGTTGGCTAAAAATAGTATTTTCTGCGAGTATTTGCTTCCAAAGACATCAGGAATGAAAGGAGAGCTATTAGGGCCATTTTAATAAAGAATTTCTCATTGTGTAGCTGATGAGGGCAGTTTCCCAGAATAGCTTGTGTTCTGTCTGGGCACTCTTGCCTATGCTGGAAGTTTAACCACTTACAAGACCTTTCTTCTTACCATTGAGTCAGGCAAAAAAAGTTTTTGGATAAGAGTGGTTAAGAAGACCAACCTCCTTATGTATGAAAGAATTCAAATAGCACCACAAGCCCACACCATCAGACCCTTGTCTCTGTAGTTATCATCTTCCTTGTGTATTCCCACCATTAAACAAAAGATGGATCCACTAGAGGATAGGAATTGTGTCTTACTAGGAGCACAAATACAATAAATAATACTTATATATTAAATATTAAAATATGGAGAGATATTTGATATAAAGATGAAATCAAGTTGCTTCCTGTTTGAAATTTTCCCCAAATATGTACTTATTCTAATGTAGTTTGGAGATAGCTGAAACTTCCTAAAGTTAGCTTATATCAATTAAATCTGATGCAATCAGCTAATCATAAAAGCATTCCATTCTAAAGTAAGCTGGAAACCGTTAATGATGATATATAGTTGGTGCTGTATCAATTTAGTATTTATTTGTTGTTGTTGTTAAGTGCCATCAAGTCAGTTCCAACCCGTAGTAACCCTCTAGAGGGTTTCCAAGGAGTGACTGGTGAGTTTGAACCACCGACCTTGCAGTTCAAATGGCTTTGCAGTCTGGCACATTAACCCACAGCATCCCACCAATGGAATGCAGAAATCATTGGACAATATCTTTGATACCTCATGCGAGTCAAGTTTTACTAAAGGTAATACAGCAATGGCTGCAAGCACACATTGACAGAATGACCAAAGGTTCAAGCCAGATTCAGCAGAGGATGTGGAATGAGGGATATCACTGCTGATGTCCAATGGATCTTGGCTGAAAGCAGAGAATACCAGAAAGATGTTTACTTGTGCTTTATGAATTATGCAAAGGCTTTTGATTGTGTGGATCATGACAAGCTATGGACAACATTGCAAAGTATGAGTATTCCAGAACACTTAATTGTGCTCATGAAGAATCTGTATATGGAACACGAGGCAGTTAGTTGTTCGAACAGAACATGGGAACAATGAATTATTTAAAATTAAGAAAGGTGTGCAACAGGGTTGTATTCTTTCACCATACTTATTCAACCTGTATGCTGAGCAAATAATCCAAGAAGCTGATTTATATGAAGAAAAACGGTGCATCAGGATTGGAGGCAGTCTCATTAACAACCTGTGATATGCAGATGATACAACCTTGTGTGCTGGAAGTGATGAGAACTTAAAATAGTTTCTGATAAAGATCAAGAACCACAGCCTTTGGTATGGATTACATCTCAATGTAAAGAAAACAAAAATCCTCACCACGGGACCAGTAAATAACATTCTTATCAATGGAGAAAAGATTGAAGTTGTCAAGAACTTCATTCTTCTTGGATCAACCATCAAAACTCATGGAAGCAGCAGTCAAGAAATCAAACGACATCGTGCATTAGGCAAATCTGCTGTACAAGACCTTTTTTAAGTGTTGAAGAGCCAAGATGTCAGCTTGAGGACTAAGGTGTGCCTGACCGAAGCCATGGTATTTTCAATAACCTCATGTGCATGTGAAAGTGGACAGTGAATAAGGAAGATTGTAGAAGAATTGATGCTTTTGAGTTATGGTGTTGGAGGAGAATATTGAAAGTGCCATTGGCTGCCAAAAGAACCAACAGATCTGTGTTGGAAGAAATGCAGCTAGAGTGCTTCTTGGAGGCCAGGATGGTCAAACTTCATCACTCATACTTCAGACATATTGTCAGGAGGGACCAGTTGCTGGAAAAGGATATCATGTTTGGTAAGGAGGAGGGTGAGAGAAAAAGAGGAAGAATCCCAGAGAGATGGATTGGCCAAGTGGCAGCATCAGTGGACTCAAGCGTGGCAACAATTGTGAGGTTGGCCCAAGACGGAGCAGTGTTTTGTTATGTTGTACATAGGGTTGCTATGAGTTGGTACCAACTCGATGGCACCTAACAACAACAACAACTATTACATATTTAGAGCCAAATATTTGTATTCAAATATGCTTTAATTTATAAGTAGAATTATATTATAAACTGGTTTTTAAAACAACCCTAAAAAATGCTAGAAAACACAATCAACTTGAATATATTCTATTAAGAAGGCAAGATATTTCATCTTGAAAGAAAGTAGGTATGTGACCATGTTCCTCAGATCAAACTTCAAAGTAGACACATTCATTAAGAATCATAGAAAATCCAAGTAATTCAATCACAAAGGACAAATATTCTATGATTCCACTAATATCAAATGTGTGTTGTTGTTGTTAAATGCCATAGAGTCGAATCCTACTTTTAGCAACCTCTATAGGATTTTTGAGGAATGGCTGGTGAGTGTGAACCACTGACCTTGAGATTCCAACCAACCTTGTGGTCCAGTGCTTATCCTACAGCACAACAGTTACTGTTGTTAAATGTTGTCAAGTCAATTCCAACCCATAGAGACCCTGTATAGGGTTTCCGAGGAGCTGCTAGTGAGCTTGAACCGCCAACATTGCAGTTCAAACAGCTTTGCAGTCTGGTGCATTAACCCACTGTGCCACACCAGGACTCCACAGGACAACTGTAGGACTCCGTTAAAAGCCTAAAATAGGCAAATGTATAGAGATCAGGTTTTAATAATCATTATCAGAGGTGGGAGGACAAAAATACGAGCAGTCATTATTAAGGAAGCACTGAGTTTCTGATTATGGTGACAGATATTTGGCAATAGTATATCTGATATTTGGTTTCATTGCATTGTATGCATAAGATTTTTTGAGTTATCAAATCTGTTATCTATATTTTTACAACACTTTAAAAACATCTAAGTTGGGGTAGAATTTGAGGCAAACTTTCTGCGATGCTGGAAAGCTTCAGGCAAAGTTTCACCTAGGCGTAGACTTTGTATGCCTTCTCTCTTTTTGTGGCTGTACCCACAGCTTTGTTTAATTTAAGAAAGAGGAAAACACAATGTTTATAAACATTCTCTTAAATGGAAGGAAATACATTGTATTTTTTTTTTCCTGAATGGTTCAGTAAATCCTGCACATAAAAGGGCATTTTTGCCACAGGAATGGAACTCACATTTGGCCCAGCCCTCCTTTGCACAGACAGAGGAAGCAGCAATTCTGTATCTCTCAGTTCCTAAATCTGTGGCTACAGGAAATTGCATAGAAATAGATGGCATCTGTTCGTGTTTTGCAAAGTCAGGTGTTGATTGTAAATACTTTGTGTCCTTTGATTAATTGTATGAAGCATTAATCCAATCTCAGTGTGAGGAGTATGACTCTTCCTGACATTCCACATTCAAGTTGAAATATTACAAAATTATGTTTAAAAAAGACCAAAGAGATTAAAATATAATAAAAATTGCTACCAAAGAACACCATTTTAAAATAAATCCTTTGCATCTTTAAAAAATAACCGGAGAGATGAAAGCAGAGGTGGGAACATGGAGAGAGGGAACAGCTGAGAACTCTAGATTCATGGAAAAGGATGGACTGAGAGCTAGCGGCCAGGAGGCAGACTTGAAGATTGTGACCTTTGGTGGTATAAATTATTACGTATGCCTGAGTGTTTAAAAAAAGAGCTAAAGTGAATAGAGAGAAATACTGATAACTGATGATACATGGAGGGGATAGTTCTAATGGAGCAAAGCATATGATGTGTTGATTGTAAAACTGATGATCTGCCCTATAAACTTTCACTCAATTCACAATAAATACTTTAAAGAAAAATAAATAAATAATAGGAGTTGTTGTTGTTAGATGCCATCGAATCAGTACTGACTCCTGGCGACCTTATGCACAGCAGAACAAAACACTGCCCGATAACTGGGCCAACCTCACTATCATTGCCAAGCTTGAGCCCATTGATGCTGCCACTTTGCCAATCCATCTCACTGGGGTCTTCCTCTTTTTCTCTGACTCTCCACCTTACCAAACATGATATCCTTCTCCAGAGACTGGTCCCTCTTGACAATATGTCTGAAGTATGAGAGAATTTTGCCCATCCTGGCCTCCAAGGAGCACTCTGGCTGCACTTCTTCCAACACAGATCTTTTGGTTCTTTTGGCAGCCCATGGCACTTTCAATATTCTCCTCCAATACCATAACTCAAAAGCATCAATTCTTCTACAGTCTTCCTTATTCACTGTCCAGCTTTTGCATGCATACGAGGTTATTGAAAATACTGTGGCTTGGGTCAGGCACACCTTAATCCTCAAGCTGACATCTTTGCTCTTCAACACTTTAAAAAGGTCTTGTGCAGCAGATTTGCCCATTGCAATAATAGGAGTAGCTCACCATAAAATAAAAAAGCAAAGAGATTATTCTGCATAAATAATAATAAAAAAGCAAAGAGATTATTCTGCATAAATAATAATAAGTAGGCACTCCTGCTCTACAGTATGATGCTATGAATTCATAAGGAAAGATGTCAGCAACTCTTTAAATAAGCTAAAAGTCTTAAAATTCCAAAATTTCTTAACTATAAGCTAATACAAAAAAGAGGGGGGAAAAACGCACAAACAGACCATAACTGTCTTTCAAACAAGTTTTCAAACATGGTAAACACCCACTGCCGACAACTCGATTCGAACTCATAAGACTTAAGGCTATGATCTTTACAGCTATCTACCATGTCTTTCCCCTCAGAACCTGCTGGTTTCAACTACTAACCTTTTAGTTAGCATTGTACCTCCAGGGATACTGCTTTTAAAAGACTACGGGTACTGGTGTAACACTGTAAGCTTGCTAACTACAAGGCTGACAGTTCAAACCAACCAGCTATGAATCAGAACTGACTGGAACGCACTTAACGATAACAACAACAAATATTTTTGACCAAATTATCGTTGTTTGAACTGTTTTTATTCTAGAAGGATCACTAAGCACATGAAAGACTCACCTTCACTCCGACCATTTTAGGTACTGCATTAGGCAAATCTGCTGCACAAGACCTCTTTAAAAGGGTTCAAGAGCAAAGATGTCAGTTTGAGGACTGATGTGTGCCTGACCCAAGCCATGGTATTTTCAATAGCCTCATATGCATGTGAAAGTTGGACAGTGAATAAGGAAGATCGTGGAAGAATTTATGCTTTTGAGCTATGGTGTTGTAGAAGAATATTAAAAGTACCTTGGACTGCCATAAGAATAAACAAATCTGTGTTGTAAGAAGAAGTACAGCCAGAATACTTCTTAGAAGCCATACTTCGGACATGTTATCAGGAGGGACCATTCCCTGGAGAAGGACATCATGCTTGGCAAAATGAAGGGTCAGCAGAAAAGAGGAAGAGACGGATTGGCCTAGTGGCCGCAGCAGTGGGCTCAAGCATAAAAATGATTGTGAACTCACAGTACCAGGCAGTATTTCCTTCTGTTGTGCACAGGGTCACTATGAATCGGAACTCGTTTGACTGCACTTAACAGCAAAAACAAATGAATGGCTCATCAATACTTTGTGGAAATGGGAAATATTTTTTTCAGTCATATGTACTTCCTAACTCATTCAATCTTTAGGCTAAAATTCCAAAATGGAAATGACTATGTTCAGTTGTGAGTCAGGGGCATTGCAAGCATGTTGCTACCCATTGCAGATCATGGTGTCACCTCCCCTGTCCCTGGCAGGCCTGTCAGTAGAACCCCTAGTGGGTCAGCCCAGCACAGGATCAAGTGTCAGTCTGTGAAACCCCACCCCTCAGCCCTGCCCTAACTGCTCCCTGTAGCTTCTCTCTCCCGTTGACCAAGACAAAAACCTCTTCTCTGCCCAGTGACAGGACAGCCCTTCTACCAGCATCCTAACTAAGGGGTGTATATAGGGGACGAGGTACTGCAATGGGTGATGAATTACACTAACTCAAGTAATGCCACTGCCTTGGTGATCCCTCTGCTTCAGCACCGTTCACACCTACTGCAGCAAACCCCAGCAGCGTTTTGATATCACCTCCATCACAGTTTTTGGAGGTGTAGTTCACACTCCTGCAACCTCCTCCTGACCATTGTTGTAAGGACAAGTCAGTAGAAATGTACACAAAACTAGTTGGAGTGAACATTAAAAGCCAAAATTCAGTAATAACTTCGATTATTTGAAGGTTCTTAGCGCAAGTAAAATTGAAGTGAAGTGAAAAAAATGAGGAGAGGCAAAAATGTACATTTTATATCAAGATAATTTTTTGACTTTATATAGGTAAACCCTATCAAAGAAAAGTAGTCAAGAACCATCGCTTGGTTATATAAAAAGAAAAGACCCAATTTACTAGAGAAGTAATGAGGAGGTCTGGTGATCGATTACCTTTTTGTATTTCTAAACCTTATCAGTGGAATTATAAATTTTATTTTTCTGTCTTGCATAAATTTGTCTTTGAAATGTACTGAATATGGGTATAGACAAATGTAAAAATATAGATTGACAAAGAGTTTCTCATTATTTAGAAGAGATACAAGATTTACATTCTAAGTTTACATTTAGATCAAATTAATTTATAGGTTCAGGTGATCTAACATTTAGAGACCTGAGTATTTTGTCAGCTGCTGTAAATATTGATAAACAATAAAATTTCAGAGTTTGTAGAAACTTTAAGTTGGATAAAATAGTGATAAAACCAATAAGATTAAAAGTGTCAACAAATTCCCAAATGATAACTGAGGGAAGAAATTAGGTAAATAAGACTTTGTTGCAGGTATCTCTCGTAAAGTCAAGGTATATATGCCCTGGGTGTCATTTGGGAATTTGAAGTTTTAATGCATACATAACCAATTCTATATTGTGAGGGAGATGTTGTTGTCTTGATGAACTGGAATTAGAATTACAGATGGTGATCACCAACACACTATGGAACTGCATTGTCTAAAAATATGAAAGGGAAGAACAAAAATTGTTGGCATTTCCAAGTTTTAGAAACTGAGTTTTTAAAAAATATCTCCCAAAACCATTTCAGTTGGTGGCATCATTTCTCTGTTGGTTTTGTATCCAGCAAAAACAGATTGAGGTTTATCGTGTCTTCCAGCCAGCCACTCCTATTTCAGATTTAGCAGAATTGTGAAATGACTAATTACTTCCACAACCTTCCAAATATGAGCTATGTAATTATCCATTTTGAAGAGTCATCATGTCAGTCATGGTCTGAGGGTTGGAGTCAAGAGAAAAGGAAGCCTGTGGGGTGGTCTGACAGGATACGCATGACCACAGCAAGTGGTCCCAGGGAAGGTTGTGGAAGGAAGAGCCATTACAATGAATTAGAGATAGAAGAGCCAATGAAAGTTGCTTTGTTATTAGAAAATAAAACAAAACATTAGCACAAGGTGATCGTGGAAGTCTTAGAATTTTCACAGAATGACGATGCAGTTGGTTTGTTGGGGAAATAATTTCTCACACACATCCCTTCCCCACTTGGTATGGCATCCCTAGTTACAAATGATGTCACCATACAAGCCTCAGATCAAGAAGACTGAAGAAAAGCTCTAACACATGGTTGAAATGCTGGTCTGTCCTTTGTTTTATCAACTGTGCTATGGCTTTATTCTTCCTGATTATGATGAGGTCATGCATACAATTTAGAAATTTAGGTATGTCTGTAGGTACACAGGGTCATGATGATTTGGAGCCTACTAGATGTTCACTAGTTACAGAGTTATAGAGCTTAGAAGCCTCAGAAACAAGACTAACTTCCATCTCTGTGTGTAAAGCAAAGTCACAAAACCCCTCAACATCAGCACCCTCAAACCTAAAACATGATTATCTACTTGCCCAGCACATAAAATGTTTGTGAGCATCAAATGAGCCCCAAACAATTATTTTTGTAGCACTGTTTGAAGTGCTGATTTAATATAAACCTTGATTGTCTTTACTTACTGGACAAAGATATTTCACACGTTGTGGTTGCTATTGTTGTTGTTATACTTGGGGCCTCAGCACATGACATTTGAGGCTTCGACTCTGACCCAGCTTTAAGTTGAAAATGGAATAAAACATGAAGGCTTTCTAACAACTTTATCTTCTAAGTGGGCATACCCAGCTCAACAAAAGATGGGAGACAAAGCTCTTTCCCAAGATAATAAAAATGATAATGAAACATCCAATTTACTTAATATAACTTAAGTGTTTGCCTTGCCATGAGAATCACATATACTGTTTTAAATGTGAACATATTCCATATATAGCAATGTATACATATGTACATATATTCTGTTTGTTGTTGCTAAGTGCCATCGTGTCGGTTCCGACCCATAGCAACCCTCTATAGGGTTTCTGAGGAGTAGTTGTTGAACTTGAACCACAGACCTTGCAGTTCAAATGGCTTTGCAGTCTGGTACATTAACCCACAGTGCCACACCAGGATTCCACATATATCCTATGTTGTTGTTGTTAAGTGCCGTCGAGTCGGTTCCGACCCATAGCGACCCTGTACAGAGTTTCCGAGGGTGTAAATCTTTACGGGAGTAGAAAGCCTCATCTTTCTCCCGCGGAGCGGCTGGTAGTTTCGAACCGCTAATCTTATGGTTATATGTATACATAAATGTATATGTGTATATATATATATAGCAGAAATAATTGCCATTAAAATGACTATTATATTCAAAACATTAAACTGTGAACTCCACTTTTCAAACATTTGCATCAAGGCAAGTCTTTAGATTTATAACGATATAATACTTTACAGTAGACTATGTTTGGTATAAGGAGCTCTGGTAGCGTAGTGGTTACAAATTGGGCTGACAACCTCAAGGTCAGCAGTTCGAAACTACCAGCAGTTCCTCAGGAGAAAGATGAGACGTTTTGCTCCCGTAAAGATTTACAGCCTCGGAAACCCTTACAGGATCACTATGAGTTGGAACTGACTCCACGGTACTTACCAACAATAATACTTTAGTAATTTCAAGTGCTCAATTAATCATCCAATTGTTACTGGTCTCCATACAGGTCATAATAGTGATACACCATGCAGACTAACTCTTGGAATAAGTTTTTAACTAGAAATATGAATGAAGAGACAGAACTAAATTGTACTTTCTAACTACATTGCTACAAGTAACATGTAACTAGCAATTAAACATCACCAACTATGTAGTTTTAAAAAATAAAATCTAGACAGTAAACGCAAGTAATTTCCAGACTTCTCAAGTCAAGTGTCACTTTACCTGTAAGAACTGCCTCTATTTTCATAGTTTATATTGCTTGGGCTTAAGCTCAAATTACTTGACTCATAAATGTCAATTTATGTTAAAATGTCAAATTATGTTAAAATATATTAAACTGGACCACACCTAAAAAATGTCTGTATTTTTGAGACATTTTATGCCAGGTATGGTGGTGGTAGTGATTATGTGCTGTGGAGTTGGTTCTGACTCACAGTGACCCTGTATAGGGTTTCTGAGGCTGTAAATCTTTACAGGAGCAGAAAGCCTCATCTTTGTCCCATGGAAACTCTTGTAGTTTTGAACTACTGACTGTGAAATTAGCAGCCCAACTCATAACCTCTTTGCTACCAGAGCTCCTTATGCTAAGCATGTTGTTGTTGTTGTTAAGTGCCGTCAAGTCGGTTCTGACCCATAGCAACCATGAACAGGGTTTCCGAGGCTATAAATCTTCACGGGAACAGAAAGCCTCATCTTTCTCCCACGGAGCAGCTGGTAGTTTCGAACTGCTGACCTTGCGGTTCACAGCCTGATTCATAACCACTATGCTACCAGAGCTCCTTATGCTAAGCATGGTTTACTCTAAATGAATTGGGCTAGATTTACTATTTCAGGGGAGCTTGCATTGGATCATATGATAAAATAAATGATAACCATCACCATCTCCTTATTACTGTCTGTAAATTTTACCCTTTGTAAATTTTATCATTGCAATTTCAAACTTTATTTTGCCCCTTTTTGGTGAAGTATTTTACTTTAGAGCTATTATATACCAAGACAAGAAATCAAATTGAATTAAAGAATTGTGTAAGAAAGCATTAATTCCCCAAACTAGGACTTCTTTCTGAATTAAACACTAAATCAGTAGGGAAAAACTGTTTTGCATCTAAGCAACAGTTAAAGTACAATTACCCTAAATTAAAACTCAAATTGCTGCATCTCTGAGCTTTAGCACCACACCTACCTTGTCATTTTTTCCAGGGCTCTCCTTGGTTTCCCTGAAAACAACCAGATGCCCATTCTGATTACAGAACACAAACCACAGCAGAAGATGATCTGAGTCACAGACTCCATTAACTATTCTCGGGATTGCTACTTTACTTATGGGGGGAGAAATCAAAAAGAACAAATCTTTGCAAACTGCTCTAATCACAGGCTTGTCTCAAGCAAATATAACGTGAAATGGGTTCTTTCTTAAAGTAAGAATAAATTTATAGCACATCATTGGAATGGATATACTGAAAAAATGCAATTTAACCTAGTAAAAGGAAAACAGAGTATAAAAGCTTAAAGGTCATTCATTCACAGAGGCAGCAGCTCAAACTCATGAAACATAATAGAGGAAATTGAATCCAATATTCACTCCCACTAGTGCATGACTTACCTTCTTTCTCTCTCTTATACTGTCTAGTTTGTCTTATTTATAACGGAAACTGCAGAAATCTGAATAATTCCTAACCAGGGTCAGATTACCCAATAGACAAGATAAGCACAGGCTGACTTGTATTTACTAATCTTTAATGAACAATTTCACATAGTTTTCACCACATCTTTTATGTGGTAAAAAACATAAAACTGGTCATTACAGATTAGTAAATAAGCACAAATAAACTCAGACTTGTTTTACTTACTGGGTATTCTGTCCCTGTCAGGGATTATAGATTTGAGAAGTCTGTGATTTTTATAGAAGGTGTTCTGGGGATGGGAGAGAGACAGACGCCAGCCCTATCTAGGGGCAGAATCTTTGATGTGGTGAAAAATGTGAAATTGTTCATTACAGATTAGTAATTAGCACAGGTAAGCCATGTTTACCTTGCTTATTTGACACTGTTCCTAACTTGTAAAATGCTTACTGGAAGTGTACTAACTGTTAGTTGGGTTTTTACTGTAGAAAATATCAGTCTTGCTCCTTTAGACTTCTTTTTGTTCCCGAATCCAAAGAACTTTCAAAAGGAACCTGATTTGAGTCTGTCTCTTGAGGATGCCAAATAGCTGATACAATTGAGTGTAAATCAAAACATACAGAATTCTTCAGGCAAAGGTTGTCGTCGTTATTAAGTGCCTTTGAGTCCGTTCAGATCCAAAGTGACCCTGTATAGATAGGGGTTCCAAAGAACAGCTGGTGGGTTTGAACCACCGACCTTGCAATCAACAGTCCAGTGCTTCTCCTACAACACCACACAAGAGAAGGGTTAGAAAAATGGAAACATCATTTTCAGAAGTGTCTAGACCTACCTGGAGGATATATTGAGAAAGAATAGCTTCACATTTTGATATTTTTCTTTGGCTATGCTACCAGAGGTCCTTCAATAACAACAACAACAAGGTTTTAATATTTTTGTTTTATACTTTTTGACTTACCCTCCTATTTGTGATTCAATTTCCTTTTACTTTTAATGATGGGTGTGGAAGGGGAGTACAGTTGTAGAAGCCCCAGGTTTTGTTGCTGAGACAATACTGAATTACATTAGTAACTGCCAAACCTTTTTTACTGGGTTCCACAGAACAAATAGAGTCCTGGTGTGGTGCTGTGGGTTAATGTGCTGGAATGCAAAGTCGGTTTGGACTACAAGGTCGGCAGTTCAAGCTCACCAACCACTCCTTGGAAACCCTCTACAAGGTCACTATGGGTCAGAACCAACTCAACAACACTTAACAACAACAACAACAGCACAAATAGATTTCACATAATGGCACAGTACACACCCAACTATATAAAAGTTTATGAGACACTATTATATACGTTGCACTTAAAGTGCTCTATTTTATTTCCTTCACTCCTTCCTCCCTACCTTTTCCCTCCTCCCCTCCCTTCGATCATCTCCTTTTTCATTCTTTCTTCCTTCCTTTCTTCAAGAGTTCTTGTTGAAGCTCACTCCATGAGCCTCATTGAATTCATTCCATGAGCCTAAAAGGTCATGTTAGACAACTTGAAAAACTCCTCAAAGTGGCAGCATTGACCTGAAAGAGGGTACATCTAAAATAAGCAGCAGCTGCTGCTACTGGTGGTTTCTTTACCAGCAATAAGGCATAAGGCCTCACTGTATTAAAGGCATTGTATCAATAATTTGGGGAAGTCTAGACCTGGTTCATATTCAACCATTTCAAGAGGTAG
>NW_006408815.1:1784061-1789923 GCF_000296735.1 Chrysochloris asiatica | reverse complement strand
ACTCGATGTCACCTAACAACAACAACAACAATCAGGAAGGACCAATCCCTACAGAAGGACATCATGATTGATAGAGAGAGGGTCATTGAAAAGAGGAATCCCTTCATTAAAATGGATTGATAACAGTGTGTACAACAATGGGCTAAAATATAACTCACAGTGATTGTGAGAATGGCTCCAGATCAGGCCATGTCTTCTTTTGTTGTACATAGGGTCTTTAAGTTGTACATAGGGTCTTTATATTGTACATAAAGTCTTTAAGTTGTACATAGGGTCTTTAAGTTGTACATAGGGTCTTTATGTTGTACATAGAGTCTTTAAGTTGTACATAGGGTCTTTAAGTTGTACATAGGGTCTTTATGTTGCACAAAAGGTCTTTAAATAAATAGAGTAAAAACAAACTCAACAGCACCTAACAGCCGTAATCCACATGAGCTGAATATTTCTAATCTACTGAATACTGGACTGTTGTTAAGTGCCATTGTGTTGGTTCTTACTCAGAGTGAGCTTGTATAGAGTTTCCAAGGAGTGACTGGTGGGTTTGAATCACCAACCTTGCAATCCAGTGCATTATCCTGCAGCACTACACCAGAACATGTTGTTGTTGTTAGGTACCATCGAGTCGGTACCCACCCATAGCAAACTTTGCTCTCCACCACGCATCTGTCCTTCCTGATATCCTTTCCAAAGTGTTTAAGATGAAGTTCTGTTATCTTCACTTCTAAGGCGCTTTCTGGCTGTACTTCTTCCAAGATAGAGTTGTTTGTTCTTCTGGCAACTCATGATATATTCTTTTTCAATATTCTTGCCAACATCAAATGCATCAATTCTTTACCATCTCCCTTATTCATTGTCTTGCTTTTACATACGTATGAGGTTGAGGTGATTGAAAATATCATGGCTTGAATCAAGCACATCTCAATCATCAAAGAGACTTCTTTGCTTTTTAACACTTAAAATAAGTCGTTCAGCAGATTTTCAGATTACTTATGTTTTACATCCAAACTATAATTGGACTTCAAATCTTATTTAACAAATTTTTTATACATCCAGATGAATAATAAAATATCCTTTTACATTTTAAAGGCTAAATCAAGATTAAGCAAATTAAAGAAACATTTCAGAAGACTACTTAAAAAGTTCCTGTGTTGCGTTGTTTATCTCTTTGCTAACGGGTGCTACTCGACATGGTGGTGGTGAGAAAGATGAATACTAGTACATACTCAATCCTGCAAAAACAATAATAGCAGTAATCTACAAGTGAATAAATATACAGACACTCAAGTGAAACAGGTGGGAAGGCAAATGGGACAACACCCACAAATATATGTGAAGATTTGTTGTTGTTGTTGTTGTTAAGTGCTGTCAAGTTTGTTCCAACTCATAGTGACCCTGTATGGGATTTCTAAGGAGCAACTGGTAAGATTGAATTGCTGACCATGAGGTTCAAACCAGCCTCTCAGTCCAGTGCATTAACCCACAGCGCCACACATACATATATGTTGTTGCTGATGTTAAGTGCTGTCGAGTCAGTTATGACTCATTGCAATCCTGAATAGGGTTTCCAAGGAGCAACTGGTAAATTTGAACCACTGACCTTGTGGTTCAAACTGACCTTGTGTTCCTGCCATTGAATTGGTTTCGACTCATAGCAACCCTGTATAGGATTTCTAAAGATTAGTTGGTGGGTTTGAACTGCCAACTTTGTGGTTAGCAATTCAGTGCTTATCCTTTAGCACCACACTAGAACTCCATTATGGAACATGTTGTTGTTGTTAAGTGCCGAATCAACAATCCTGTATAGGGTTTCCAGCAGTTTGAACTGCTGACATTTTGATTCAGACGGACATTGTGGCTCAGTGCTTATCCTACATACATTACCACACCAGGACTCCATATAGGGGCAACATATAAGGGGCAAAGTTTGAAAAATTTTTAGTCCTAATCAAACACCTTTTTGAAAATTAATTACTTGGCCTGGGGGCTCCGGACAATAGTTTCAGAGGACACCAAGTTCAATTGCTAGAAGTTAGTCCATTGAGACTTCGTTCTACATCCTACTTTAGTGCGTAGCAACTGGGGTCTTAAAATGTTGTGAGTGGTAATATAAGGTGCAACTATTGGTCTCTCCCCAGCTGGAGCAAAGACGATTGAAGAAAACCAAAGACACAGGAAACAATTAGTCCCAAGGACTAATGTACCATATGAACCTTGGTATCCACAGCCTTGAGACCAGAAGAACAAGATGGTGTCCAGCTACTATTGCTGACAGCTCTGAGAGGGATCACTTTATAGAAGGTCCTAGATAGAGTGTGAGAAAAATGTGGAACAAGCTCAAAATCATAAAAGAAAACCAGGCCCACTGATTTGAAATGTAGTCCTGGTGTGGCGCCTTGGACTAATGCATCAGACTGCAAAGTCTTTTGAACTATAAGGTCAGTGATTCAAGCTCACCAGCTGCTCCTTGGAAACCCTAAACAGGGTCCCTATGGGTCAGAATCGACTCGACAGCACTTAACATCAACAACCACTGACTTGGTAGAGACATGTGGTGGTGGTGGTGGCTGTGTGCCATGGAGTCGGTTCCAACTCATAGCGACCCTGTACAGGGTTTCCGAGGCTGTAAATCTTTACGGGAGCAGAACGCCTCATCTTTCTCCTGCGGACCAGCTGGTAGTTTCAGACTGCTGACCTTAAGGTTCACAGCCCGATTCGTAACCACTACGCTACCAGAGTTCCTTAGAGACGGGTAGAACTCCCAAGAATATGGTCCCATAAACCAGGAAATAAACTTACCCCAGTGGTTTAGCTTTTTAGGCAAATTGCAGGCAGGTCTGTAAGGTAAACAATAACTCCAGGGAGTTACACTTTCTTAGACCATTCAACCATATGAGATCAAAAGAACAGCATTTGCCCAAGGAAAAAGCTCAGAAGGCAGGAAGAATTAGAGGGAAAGAGGACTGGAAATGATAAACACACAGAGGAAATTGTAGAAATTACAACTGATGTCACAACATGAAATGTGTTTGAATCGTTAAAAGGAAAACCAATGTGCTCTGAAATTTTTCACCCAAATCACCAAAAAAACTATAAAAAGGGAAGGGGGGACTCTTAGTCTGTTTGTTAAATTGACTGATTTATTAAAACATCATGAAATTCGTATCCATCTACATCATAACTACAATGTGTTTTATAGCATTATATTGCCTAATCTATTCCCCAAGTGTGCTGGTGGCATAGTGGCTAAAGTGCCCAGCTGCTAACCCAAAGTTCTGTGGTTGGAACCCATCAGCTGCTCTGCAGGGAAAAAATCAAAAGTGTAGCAGTCTGATTTCATAAAGATTATTGCTCTGGAAAATCTTTGGAGCAATTCTCCTCTGTCCTATGGGGTTGTTAGAAGTAGAAATACATTGGAGGGCAGTGACTTTGTTTTCTTTTGTTAGTCTATTTCTTTTATGTTTGAATTTTAACATATGAATATGCTTTCCCAGTTGGGTCAAAATTCCATACAATATTGAGCACAGGGCTCTGGACATAAATTGGACCTAGTATCTTCAATAAATTTAGTTTAATTTTTATTTAGAACAAAAGATTGCAATCTTCCAACTCTTTCACGAAATATTTTTATTAATCCCTTCATTTGACATTAGGTACATTTCTGTTATAGGAATATAGAAATCCATCAATAAAATGAATATGCAGGGAAATGTTTGCTTGTGGTGCTTGCTTTCTGGGGAGCAATTGCTTTTATTAATGAGTGTGTATTAAAAAACAAAACTCAGTGCAGTTTGCAACCTTCTGTGAGCTCAAGACTATTGAATGCCAGTCAGCTGAGCATGAAATATTGACAAAAGTTAGCTGGAATAATAATTTAGCAATGGGAAGTATAAAAAAGCCAATCAATCCAAGTGACTCTTATTGGCATGCATGTCCTTCATTTGTACCTGTTATGCTAAGAAATTGTCAGAGGTCAGCAACTGAGAGGCTAAGCCAAGCCAACAACTAACTACCCTTTCCTCATGCCATAAGCATCTTATCATAACTCACTTTCAAGAGCGACAAGACTCATTCACCAAGTTTCTTTGAAGTTCATAGGCAGTCGCTCTTACATTCATCTGTTCCTTTCAAATTTATCCTGTATATGGCCGCAAAACAGACTCTTATAAAATTTTAAAGCTAACTGAGTTGATTTCTTCCATTCTGCTACCCAATGTTTTTGTGTTGCTTGGTGATGTCTCATAGTCTCTTGGTGAAGTTCTGTGTTTCCTGAGGCATGCCTATACTTTCCATAATAACCTCCCCTCTACTTCCCACAAGTTCATTCTTCACCATTTTCTGTTCATGCATGAAAACCAGATAGACTGATAGCATTTGATCACAAATAGCCATGTGTCTTCTCAGCTGTCCCATGTTACGATTGTTTTTCTCTTTTGAGTCCCCAACTTCACTGCAGCTTTGATAGCTGCCTTGGAAGCTATTTACTTTAGGTGACTTAATCCACCTCTATGAATCCTCCCCAAAGCCTTTTCATAATTAGACCGCAGTTCCTCTGCACAATTTGGAGCTCTGTGGTTTGGGGTTTTGTGCTTTTCCTTTCTTTCTTTGTTCCACAACGACTGTGGGAAATTCTCTACTTGACTATCTCAGCCCATACAATCCCAGTTCTTATCTTTGACTTCCATGGGAGAGTGGGGAGCAGAATTCCAACAAGCTGCTTTTAAGAAAGTCCTTCGTACTATTGATAATGCCTTTTAAAGAGTTGATGTTTGGGGTCAAAGGAGTGAATTAACTCTTTAAAGAACATTTAAAGAGTCAGTGTTTTGGGTCAAAGGCGTGAATTGATGGAATATCCAACTCCAGAGATAAGGAGTAGAAGCCATGTTTGAAAATAGAAAATTCTTCTTGTTGTTTTGTGCCATTGAGTCACTTCCGACCCTTATAACCCTATACAGGGTTTCCGAGGAGTGGCTGATGAGCTTGAACCTCCAAACTTGTGGCTCAAATGACTTTGCAGTCCAGTGCATTACCCCACAGCAACTATCAAAATTTACCAAGATACCAACTCTTAGTATATCTGAGATTAGTTTTATATACCCCAATGCTTTCAAAGTCAAAGTAAATCTTCTTAAGAAAAGGTGGTGTTAGAAGTAGGCCAGCAATTGTAAAAACGTTGCAAAACAAAGTGGTGGTAAAGAGTCTGGTTCTAGGCATCAAAACACACAAAACAGAAAGGCTAAAAGAATTCTAGTTTCTTTTTAGTATTTAGAGACCAAGACTCCATTAAGATTCTTAAGTAAAATACTTTATCATGAGAGTTGAAGAACACATTATTGACTTGACAACAGATTAAGGCTGTTAGTAAAATTTTCTAAAATAAACACTACTTGTACTCTGCAGTCATGGTGAAATTGCCAGTAATCACTAAGTAAAAACAACGAAAAACAAGATGCAACCAATAATCATCTCATTTTCATAAAATGACCTGCAGGTAATGACCTAGCCAAAATAAAGACAGGAGTCAGATTTAATTTATAGTCATAAAAGGAAGGAATCACAAATATGTGTGAATATAAAACCTAGTTAAACAAAGAAAGGGAATTAACCTAGAAGTTGTGTCCACATGGATTGTTTGAAATGGTGTCTATTAAATAACCAAGGTAATTGTGGTCACCGCCTGAAGAACAACACACTTACTTAGGAAATAGGAGTCCTGAGTTGTAACTGGTTGTGTGGTCTTGCACAAATCACTCCCTGTACCATAATCTCTTAATCTATCAAGTGGGAATATTACAATCCTACTATGAACTTTTCAAGAACTTTTAGCTTGAATATATTTTTTATTTTGATTGTGAATAAAAAAAA
>NW_006408815.1:1771941-1782917 GCF_000296735.1 Chrysochloris asiatica | reverse complement strand
GATGTTGTAGATTTGGCTCCAGACCACCCCAATAAAGAAATAAAGCATATTGTTTTTTACCAGTAAATAACATAAATGGAGGAAAGACTGAAGTTGGCAAAGACTTCATATTGCTTAGATCCACTATCAACACTTAATGGATGCAGCAGTCAAGAAATCAAATGATTACATTAGGCAAATCTGCTGCACAAGATCTCTTTAATGTTTTCAAAGGCGAAGATGTCAATTTGAGCATTAAGGTGCTCTTCACCCACTCCATGGCATTATCAATATCTTCATAAGCATGTGAATGTTAGAGAGTGAATAAGGAGGACTGTAGAAGAATTAATACATTTGAGTTATGGTATTCGAGAAGAATATTAAAAGTACTGTGGACTGCTAAAAGAACAAACAAATTTGTGTTGGAAGAAGTACAACCAGAATGCTCTTTAGAAGCCAGTGTGGCTAACTTCATCTCTCATTCTTTGGACATATTATCAGGAGGGACCAGTCCCTGGAGAAGGACATCATGCTTGCTAAATAAAGTGGAGAGTCAGTGAAATGGATTGACAGAGTGGCAGCAGCAATGGGCTCCAGCTGAACAATGATTGTGAGGTTGGCGCAGGACTGGGTAGGGTTACATTCTGTGGCACACAATGTTGTTATGAGTCAGGACTGACTCGACAGCACCTAACAACAACAATACATATAAAAATTATGTTTAGACTATACATAGTCTATGAGGTGTGCAGTACCGTTATTAAAAATTGTGAGAATTAACAGAATTTGAACAGAGATAGGAAGTCAGTACACAACGTTAGTAAAATGGCCCCAAAAGACTTGATCTATCTACAAGAGTGCCACAAACCTTCAGTTTCTTTAAAAAAAAAAAAAGCAACATCTATGAAGTGCACTAGAGAGAAGTACAGTAAAACAGGGAATGTCTGTATTTGTATACCCTCTTGGGCGAAATGTCTATTCAAAACTTTTGCCCTTTTTTAAACATTGAAATGTTTGTCTTTTACTTGTTTAGTTGTAGGAGTTCTTTATATCTGAATATTAAACCCGTAACAGACATACGGTCCCTAACTGAATATTTTTATCTGTGAGCAGACACATTGTAGACTTATATTTCTTTTTAGCCCACTCCATACAGCATTTCACATGAAAACAAATTTTTAATTACATGACCAACCACAGGTCATAACATTTAATCCATGCAAGATGGGATGTATTGCAAGTGAAATATCAAGACATGGGCGCAAAGACATGGAGAAAATGGATCTGAGAACACATAGCCAAGTAGTATCATCTCTGTGACTTGCTCTAACTCATGCTTGCTTTCTGAGAAGACTGAGACAAATGAGTCTAAGTAGTCAGACATTTAGCCTCATATATACAAAATATGGAGGCCTAGTGTGGTGCTCTGGGTTAATCTGCTGGCCTGCAAATTTGGTTTGAACTGCAAGGTCGGTGGTTCAAGCTTAGCAGTCACTCCTTGGAAACCCTAAACAGGGTCGCTATGGGTCAGAAATGACTCGACAGTATTTAATAACAACAGTGTGGTGCTGTGGGTTAATGCGCTGGACTGCAAACTTGGTTTGAACTCCAAAGTCAAGTGGTTCTAGCTCACCAATCACTCCTTGGAAACCCTATACAGGGTCACTATGGGTCAGAAGTGACTTGGTGGCACTTAACCACAATAACAATAGTACAAAACGTACATACTTGGGATCTATGCTTTTGCTTTCATTCAAATTATTACCAATAGACACAGCTGGATTATATTCTCTTAGAAAATTATTCTCTTATCTTCAACTTTCATTTGCACATATTTCTCTCCAAGATTATTAACTCTCTAAAATTTAAATTCTATCTTAGTTTGTTAGCTCTATAAAGTAGGAATCTGTGTAAATTGTAAGCCAAATAATATTTTTTTGTCCATGTGGTAACTCTTTGGGGCCACCAAGGATAAAATAATGTCTGCTTATTTGATTTACTTCATGACATTGGGAAGGAGGCAGAATATGCCTATGAAAAGTCAATGACATTTTTAGCCTATGATGCTCCCATTGTTTTTTTAAAATATAAAATTGACCAAAGCACCTTAGTGGTGACTAGGATCAGAAGGAAGAGGCAAAGGGGGCAATAGTGCTTAAGGGACACTGAGTTTCTGTTAAGGGTGATGAAATGCTTTGGAAAGAAAGCATAGCACAACATAGTGAACATGATTAATGTCATTAAATCATATATGTAAAAGTTGCTGAAGTGATAGCTTCAGAAACCCTGTCAAGGGTCCCTCTGAGTTGGAACTGACTCAATTATATTTAACAGTAGTAACAATCATTTTGTGTCTTGGTGTGGTGCTGTAGGATAAGAACTGGACTGTTAACCACAAATCTGGTGGTTCAAAACTACCAAACCTGCTTCTTGGAAACCCTATACCGGGTCACTATGAGTCAGGACTGACTCGACAGCACTTAACAACAACATATAGATACATAATTATGTATCCAAACTACAGGAAAATGCTATCTGCTGTTTGTTTTCAAACATCACTGTGCTCCATTTATTTTCCCTGATATTTAAAATTAGTGACAAGGAAAAAGCTCACTTTATGTAGTTTCCTTATGCACTAGACTGTTAACTGCACAGTTGGTGGTTCAAACCCACAGTTGCTGATCAGAAACCTTACACAAGGTAACTATGAGTCAGAACCAACTGAATGGCAATTAGAAACAACAATAATTGTGTGTGTATGGTTATTACTGTTGCTAAGTGCCTTCTAGTTGGTTCTGGGGCTGTGAATCTTTGCGGGAATAGAAAGCCTCATCTTGTATTTATTAAGCATTTGCAGGAAATAATGATAGCCACAGTGCCACCTGCTGGTGACTTGTGCATGTGGCTCACTTCCATGAGACCCTCGGCGGGGGTAAGCCATCAGGAGTAGGGTGGAAAAAATCCTTGGGATTTGTTTTCCCAGCAAGATGCTAACTTAAGACGCATCTTCAAAATCAGCCTGATCACAATCCAATCAGAACTCAGAATCTCCTCCTGGGAGTGCTTTCTGCTCAATGAAGGTTGAAACTGATGGGAAGTCATCCAGGAAATATTCTGAGCTTTTTGCTCAAAAACTGAGATTTATAACATGTGATAAAATATAGCAAGCGGAGCGGAGCAAAGGAATTTCTCTGCACATGCCTTTAGGTTGCTTCTCTAAGTTCCACTGAGGAATCTACTGTCTAGCCCTCCTTCGTCTTTCTCCTTCTCTCTTTGTCTCTTTTCCCCTTCCGCCTCATCTCTACAGTCTCTCTCTCCCTTTCTCCCTCCCTCTCTGTCCCATACAGACATACATCTTCACAAATGCTTCAAGTGCCCTTCAAGCTAAACTGGCATCATTTTTGTGGCTTGCTATGATGAATGAAGAGCTCAGTTGAGACAAAGAGATCAATATGTAAGCAAATCCTTTATTAGACAGGCTGCCTGGGTCTTCTCCCTCTAAACTCTTCCATCCTTTACATAGTTGACTCTTTTCCTTCGTTTTCTCTTCCAAGATAAGAAGTATATTGTTTTCGTTTTTTCTCTCTTTATGAAATAGAGACCTGATTTGTAAAGCAGGACTGTTTGGTCGAACTCTAACTCTTTCTCTCACAAATCTGTGTGTGTGTCTGTGTGTGTGTATGTGTGCTGGGTTGCATGTGCAATCCCCTGAGGTTAATCCCCTGAGCATGCAGAACTTGGAGCCCTTACAAGTACTTTGAATATAAAAAGGCAAATTTGTACAATATAGGTGCATTAGTCATTTGCAGTTCGCTAATTATCTATTTTATTTTAATGCTAATGTTTTATTTTAATGCTAATGTTTCATGAACGTGTAGGAAATTGACATAATAACAGAGTCCAATGCATTCTTGGCACACATGCCATTTGTAGCCCTAATAAACCTGTTTTTATTCTGTACACATAAACGCGGGCTATTAGGTTCTCCAAAGTAAATGAGGAGTTCACGGGGACCTGCATGCTCTCAGAAGCACCAAGGACAACCTAACATGACATAATATCGTTGCCATAGAAACATGGATATGCGCTACCAGAATCACAATGATATATCATCAATTTAGTGCTCTACTAAACACAAAATAATACCTCCTTTAATGATGCTGGGCTATGGTTCTTAGAAATGTGGGGCCCCTAGAGCAAGAACCAAATTGCAAAATAAAACTACCCCCCTCTCAAGACCCCTACTGATTGTACAGAGTCACTCTGTATTCCACAAGGTGAAAGTTGGTCTTCAGTTATTTGTAATTAATGCTAGTAATCATTGATTTAGCAAGTTACACCTGCGGCATTTAGTAGCCAGTCTACAAATCTAGAATCAGGTGTCTGTGACTTAGAAAGCTGATTGAAAACCAGCCTGCATCTGATAATTGTAGCCTGTAATTATAAATGTTAGTCTTTGTTCAGGTTTGTTATGAATAATCATGTCTGCATCAAGAATATAGCACATAAAGGAGTTAGAGTAGGAGGCTGAGTTTGTTGTATGAAATTATATTAAAGCTTGTCATGAGGCAAGACAGAAACAATAGGAGAGGGAAACCCAGCCTTTATCTCTTTTTACCCTCTGGTTGATTCATGATCTTGCTGGAGAGAGGAATCTTGCTACATTTCCATTTGTCCCAAAATCATTTTCATTTTTATCTTGATTGGTTCTGAAAGCATCCTGTTTGGAGAAGCCTAAATCACTGTATTCTGTCATCAGTGTGGAATCTCTCCTCTTTTCAACACTGGACCTGTATTGTAAAGAGAAAGTTAAATCTTCGGAATCCCAGCCCATTGTCCTTCCTGCTTTTGCTAAGAAATAATCCTTCCTGTTTCTTCCACCTTTTATTTTCCAAGTTCCTTAAAAGTTGGCCATGGTGAAAGTCAAGCCTAACAGAGATGCTTCTAAGCAGAATCAGTTTTGGAGTCAACAAGTTCTAAGATTTGAAACGCTCTTTCACTTTGAACTTGACTTGAAAAAGTTATGAAATTACTCTAAGCTTCACAGTTTTCTCATCAATGAAATAAAGATAATAATATTTAATTCATCCTATTGTATGAGAAAGGAGCTCTGGTAGCATAGTGGTTACGAATCAGGCTGCGAACCTCAAGGTCGGCAGTTCGAAACTACCAGCGGTTCCGCGGAAGAAAGATGAAGCGGTCTGCTCCCATAAAGATTTACAGCCTCGGAAACCCTGTACAGGGTGGCTATGGGTCAGAATCGACTCGACAGCACTTAACAACAACAATAACATTGTATGAGAAGTAACAGAGAGAACACGAGGAAAGCATCTAGCTTACAAGTAATCAGAAATCACGTATCTTTCTTTCATTCCAACAGAGTCCGTAGAGGTGCTGTAGGATAATCAAGATCAATTTGAATAGCAAGGTTAGCAGTTCAAGCTCACCAGTCACTCCTTAGAAACCCTATGTGAGGTCGCGATGAGACGGAATCAACTCGACAGTGCTTTAACAGCAACAATAGGGGACCAGGTAGGTCATTTTATTTTATTCTGAGTGGTATCTTATTAACCTGAAATCTTTCATAGCTGGCCTCTGGGATTCTGTGGAGATTGGAAGTGTGGAGAGTCTGTGTAGGAATGGGATGTGCTGTGTTTATCATGAGGGCTAAAGGAGACAAGGAAACAAGATGAAGTTGTTAAGTATAGCCACAAAGCAAAGCAGAGACAGAGTCCCTCAGCACATTACTAGTTCTGTAGTTGTGGTCAGCTTCCATTAAACAGAATCCAGATTTACTGTAAACCCATGTAGAACTAAAGGAAACACTGCCTGGTCCTGAGCAACTTCCTGATGGTTGCAGATCAAACTGCTGCGATCCATAGGTCTTTTTTGTTTGTTTGTTTCACTGACTTGAGTTTGGGAAGTAAATTGCCAGGGTTTCCGTCCTAGTTTGTCTTGATTTGGAAGCTCTGCTGAATCCTGTTCAGCATCACAGCATTAGGTAAGTGGCAGTACATGTGCATTTCCTGAGAGTCAAATCTGGGTCTCCTGCACACCATCCACCAAATCTCTAGGAAATTATAAATATGGTCAAGGGTTAGCTGGAATACCGAGCACTTGAGTTACGAACAGAAACCAAAATCTCACTGCTATAGAGACAATTCCAAGTCATAGTGACTCTATATAGGGTTTCTGAAGCTGTAAACCTTTGCAGGGGCAGAAAGCCCCATCTTTTTCCTAGTGGATTTGAACTGTCAACCTTACAGTTAGCAGTCCAGTCCTTATCCTACAACACCACACCAGGGCGTCTTACATGTATTGTTATTGCTCTTGTGTGAACCTATACAGATAAAGAAAACAGCTTGAGGGGTAAAAAAAAACACAATGACAATCTCCATGACTAAGACCAGTAGATCTAGATGGTGCCTGACCATTGAAAGGGATCACCTTAGAA
Organism: Chrysochloris asiatica; assembly: GCF_000296735.1. Classification (NCBI taxonomy): domain Eukaryota; kingdom Metazoa; phylum Chordata; class Mammalia; order Afrosoricida; family Chrysochloridae; genus Chrysochloris; species Chrysochloris asiatica. Next base: position 1,776,484 of record NW_006408815.1, on the reverse strand, counting down.
GATCCCAGACGGAATAGGAAACAATTTGTAACAATAAAATTACAAAAAAGAGCAGGCTTACTGGCCCAACTTTCAGTCAATAGGTAGATGGGTATATAAAGGGGACAACACTCGTAAGGTAGGCTCACCATGAAACGACCATCGTTCAAGATCAAAGGGACAACATTTACCTAAGGCCAATGATCAGAAGGGTTGGAAAGGAAGGTGAAATGGAAATAAGCACAGGGAAGAAGTAGGAGAACTGCTGTTACATGGAGGGGATTGCAATCATTTAAATGAAACCAAGTGTGTAAACTGTTGAATGTAAACCTGATAATCTATCTGCTTCATAAAACTTCATTCAACTCACAATAAAAAGGTTCAAAAAATAAATAACAACAATGGCAGTCCCTTTAGTGTGCATCAGATCAACTATTCACAATTCCAGAGAAAGAGCGGGAGGGGAAATTAGGGTGACCACTTTTTAAATTAATTCGTGGTGTTGAAGCTATCACTTTTATTTGGCTTAGCAAGATACTTTCATAGTAGAAGCATGGACTATTTTACATGCTAGTTGAATGAGGCTGGGGTTTAGAAAAAAAAAAAAAAAAAGGTCTTTTTTTCCTGGAGTTTAGAATCATAGTTTCACTAAGTGATGAAATAATTTTATGCCATTTTGCCTACTAATTACCATCTCATTATTATTGGAAAGGAAGGTTCCTTGCAATCTAGTAAATTTTATTCCAGTAATTTCAATGGCAGTTAGAGATGAACCAGTTGTTTCCATTCTGAGGAAGATACTGACACCTAGTGACCGGTCCAGAGATTGCTTCATTATGTGTCATTAAATGGGGCTTCCTTAACCTGATTTCTGATGAAGGTTGTTGGTTTATGAATTCTTGGTCCTTATCAGTATTCTAGGCACTACCAAACATGATTTAATTGTGGCCAATTAATATCTCGATGCAAACATGCATATCAAAGAGGGTAATATATCGCTAGATTCATGAACATTTGAATCTCCCATGAAACACAAAACACATTACCTCAATGAACATAGCCATAGACATTACTGGTCACCCAGAAAAAAATTAAGTGGAAGTTATTGCCCCTTTCTTGTATCCTACTTCTCCATGATTTTCAGTAGTACCTGTAATGACCAAAATGGAAATGGAGTCAGGACATAATTGTAAATTTAATTTTCTTTCTATTGCAAGCAACTTCTTACGTAAGATCTGAGGTACGGCACTGTATGATAAGCATTCAACCTCAGCGTTGGTTTGAACTGCAAGGTCAGCAGTTCACACTCACCAGCTAGTCCTAGGAAACCCTATACAGTGTTGCTATGGGTCGGAACTGACTTGACAGCACTTAACAACAACAATATAAGTAAATAGGTATAATTCATAAAACTTCATTTCTTTACAAACCATCTTCTTATAATGTGACACATAGCAACCCTGTATAGTTTATGAGTTGCAGCTGGTGGCTTTGAAGCACCAACCTACAGACCCACATGTAGAATAAGCATTGGACCGCAAGGTCAGTTTGAACTGCAAGGTTGGCTGTTCAAACTCACTAACTGTTCCTGGAAACTATGAGTTAGAAATGACTTGACAGCGCTTAACAACAACTATGTATATGTGTGTGTATACATATATATATATATATATAGAGAGAGAGAGAGAGAGAGAGACTCCTGGTGTGGTGCTGTATGATCAGCACTGAACTGTGAATCACAAGTTCAGTAGTTCAAAGCCAGCAGCTGCTCCTCGGAAACCCTGTAGAGGGTCACTATGAGTTGGAATTGACTCTAGGCGCTTAATAAAAACAGCATTTACACACATACACACATATATATCCATTACACACTCATGCACAGGTGGCAGTTCAAGTTCACCAGCTGCTCCTCGGAAATCCTATACAGGGTCGCTATGACTCGACATCATTTCACAACAACAACAACACTCATAAACATGTACAAGGGGGCTTCAGAACATTAGTGGAAAATAAAATTTAAATACAGTGGAATTTTTCCCAAAAGTTTTTGAAGATTGCTTGTATATATAATTTCACTTTATCCTGTATAACAATTAATAACACAGCTTCCTGAAACAGAATTTTCTTAATAGTTCCTCCTTTTATTTTCTGAAATGGAAAAACATTTATATTTTTTCTCTGGAATTACACTTTTAAAAAAGAAGGGACCTTATCTTGGTTGTGTTATCCACATGTTGTTAAGTTCCGTCAAGCTGGTTCCAAATCATAGCAACCCTGTATTGGATTTCCGAGCAGCAGCTGGTAGATTAGAACCACTGACCTTTCAGTTAGCAGTCCAGTGCTTATCTTACAGCTCCCATGTTGTTGGTGTTGTTGCTGTTAAATGCCATCAACTCGGTTCCACTCATAGCGACCCTGAATAGGTTTCCCAAGGTTTTACAGCTTTCTCCAGTAGAGCAGGTGGTGGGCTTGAACTGTGGACCTGTGGTTCACAGTCCAGTGCTTATTGTAGGTATCCACCTGGACATAGTACTAAATAAAAGATTTACATAGTGAGAAGTTTCTAGGTGTTACAGTGGTCATTTTTCCTGGCTGCTAACTTAAATATTAGAGGTACAAGTCCATTCAGAGTTGCCTCCTTAGAAAGACTGATGACCTACTTGTGAAAAATCAGCTCTTGGAAACCCTAGGGAGCCAAGCTGTACTCTGGCATACTTGGGGTCGCTGTGAAACAGAATCAACTTGACATCAACTGGTTTGGCTAATTGTATTTGCACTCCAAAAGAAAAGAAGGGGGAAAAAGTGGAGTGGGAGGAAAGTGAAATCTAAATGGGAAAAGATTCAGGATGGATTTGTTTAAATGGGGTGATGAAACAAGAAAAGACTCAGGGCTATAGATGCTGTGAGGGCTGTTTTATAATACTGTAGTCAAGGGCCCTGGGCTGGCACATCCAGTATATTATTAGCACCTCGAGAGGGTGCATGGTACAGGTGTAGGAAGTACCAAGAAGGACATGAGGTTTACCAAACATAGAACTGACTCCCTGTATAATTTTTCCTAGGATCCCATTTGTTGTCCCATATTGGACTTTGCTCTAAGGAAGGACCCATTGATGATTAACTGTCCATTCCTTCTCACTTCTAACTTCTCTACCTAAAGGGCTTTTTTCTATTGTGCCTACGGTCTCTATGAGTTGGTACCAACTTGATCTTGATGGCCCTTAACAACAACAACCACAATAAAAGGGTTAGACAACTACATTTTCAGTTCCTCTACATTAGTAGACCTATGCTCTAAGTACAGTTTCTTTAAGTATCCCATGCCTTGTTTCCTCTGGGGGATGTATTATCCATGCTATGCATGGACTCAGGGCTATAGCGTGCAACCCTCCACTTGAGATGAAAGTCATATATGCAGCCATTACATTCTAGCACCCAGAGACCTGACATGATTACAGGGTTGCAGCAGATTTCACAAAGTGACACGTTAGAGTGGAGCCAGGCAGCGTCTTCTCTGTCTGTTGCTAGAAGGACGGATGCTAGGGACCCGAAAAGGATTTGAACGGTGTGCCCATACACCCTGCAGCAGGAAGCACCACGTTTGCAAGGCCAACATGGGATAGAAGCAGAGAATGTCTTTTGTAAACACACTTTCCTAATCTCAAAGCAAGATTCCACTTCTAAACCAAAGACATGTTTTTCCTCAGCATCTTTTTCTGTGAAATGGTAGCTTTCTGACAGGTCCACGATTACACTGTAAATTCCAGAGCCCAGGCCCATCCACATGGCTGATTTCATCTCCAGATGCCTGCTCTGGCTGCAGATACACTGCTATGACAGCATCAGCAAGCTGAGACAAATGAAGCAAGCTTAGCCAGAGGTATCTGAGTCATGCACAGCTCGTCCATTTTCTTAAGGCTGGAATTGCTGAAAAATCACATGAGCAGTCCTACATTCTAACTAGAACTAGGGTTATAGATGTGGACTAGATGCATCCATTTTTCCTTAATCTTCTAATTAAAATGATAATCATGCAATGATCATTTTTCATTTCAAAACTGGGCCATTGTCGTCCTTCCTGATGGGAGGCTGTAAGCAGGGAAAAGAAGATGCTCCTAATCGGTCCTAATACTAAAAATAAAAAGCAAACTATTCAAAAGGATTATATGTATTTTATATCAGTAATCCACTACCCATCTGTCAGTTTGTGACACTGCACTGGCTTGTGTGTTACTATGATACTGAAAGCTATGCCACCTGCATTCCAGATAGCAGTAGAGTTACTCATGATGGACAGGTTTCCGCAACGCTTCCAGATAAGACAGACAAGGAACAAAGGCCTGGTGATCTAGTTTCAAAAGTTAGTCTTACAGATCACAACCGAACATTGTCTACCCAACATACTTTAGATATGCCATCCCAGTTTAGATAGGCTGGAGAAGAATAGCATGTTTGGTGAAGGAGAGACCCTCAGTGAGATAGGTCAGCACAGTAGTTGTAGTGGTAGATGACACTGGATGTGCTGATGCTTCATTCTGTTGTACATAAGGTCACTGTGAATAAG
>NW_006408815.1:1766318-1771674 GCF_000296735.1 Chrysochloris asiatica | reverse complement strand
TGTATGTATGTGTGTGTATATATATATATATACATTGTTGTTAAATGCCATGAAGTCAGTTACAATCCACCACCACATATACATAGGAGTAATGGTGTGGCACTGTGGGTTGATGTGCTAGACTGCAAGGTTGGTTTGGACCTCAAGTTCGGCTATTCAAGCTCACAAGTCACTCCTCGGAAACCCTACACAGGGTCGCTATGGGTTGAAACCAACTTCATAGCATTTAACAACAACTACGCTACCAGAGCTCCTGTATATATATATATTATATGGCTTCTGGTGTGGCGCTGTAGGATCAGCACTGGACTTTGAACTACAAGGTTGGCAGTTCAAACTCACCAGCTACTCCTTGGAAACCCTATACAGAATCACTGAGTTGCAACTGACTCGGCAGTACTTAACGAGCACACATACACACATATACATGTATACATACATATAAACTACAGACATATATATGTTCCACTTTTTCCTACACCGCTGCTAATGCCCACCCTTTTCTCATTTCTAAGGATTGTCTCTTGGGATTAGATTGAATTGACCTTGACTCTGATGCTATTTGTCCTTGGGTCATCTCAGTTTTCTGACTTAAGCTCTGCATCTGCTCCGTTCTAAATTTTGCCTCTAATGAATGAATGCCAACACTATTAATGTATGCAGAATCATAGCTACAAAAACTGTGTGATTGTGTGTGGGAGGTAGTGTGGCAGTATATATTCAGAGTGCTTTGTCCCTGGATAACCCTAGCCCTACAGATTTGTCATTGACTGAACCCTGTGCCCACTTGATTGCAGAGACTAGGGCAAGTGGTGAAAAACCAAGATGATGGACTTAGAAGAACATGAAGCCTCACACAGAATGTTTCATCAGACACTCTATAGTGTTTTTATAAGAATGGAGTTTTTTTCAGCTCCTTTAGAAGCGATGTGAATAGATGTCAAACCCTTTTCTTCTTAGCCAGTGTTCACTATAGGACTATGCTGTTGGCAACATGTCCCATTATGAAGAACTGTGGCAAAAATATAAGTTATACACTCTCATTTTTAGGTGCACATTATGTATGTTTGGAAACATCAATTGGATTTCCATCAGGAGCAGGACAATTTCCTTAAATGTAATTCAGCCAGCAGCCTGGGTAGTATCATTTTGTAAAACGGATTATATGCTATAAATAACTGTCCCTCAAACCTAGAAGTATGATGGCTCATGAATAATGCATTAGCTGCATTCGGCTCTGCCCCTTGAATCAGAGAACATGTGTTTCCTGGTCTCAAAAGGAGAATGCCTTCTTTCTAACCCCCTTTTACATTCTGGGTTTGGAACAAGTCCAAATCCTTCTGGGTTAATCCAACCCTGAACTCCACAGTTGACTCCCTTTTGTGTATTCTCCTTTCCCCTCCTTCAGTAGGGCAGAGCCCTGGTGGAAACCATTTTCTCCTAGCTAAGGCACTACACAGCATGTGCTTATTCCCCACCTTTTGCCTCACCTCATGTTTAAATAGTTACAATTCACACCAGTAGTTCCAGCACCCTGAGGAGCTTGCTCAGGAAGCAGGGTTGGATGGAGAGAGAGCATATAGTGCTCCTTGGAAAAGAATTACTTCATTACCATCTAAACCTCCATCTCTGCTCTCACTGTCACTTATTCAACCTTAACCACAATGACTCCTAGCGCAGGACCCACACAGAAGACAGGACCTGGTCTGTGGTAGCAGGAGACCCCGACTAAGACAGGCAGATAGGACAGACATCTTAGCCAATCTGTCAGGGGAGAAAGCAGGCAAGTCAGTCAGACACTTACCCAACAAATGTGCTCTCCTTGTTTATGCTAGTTGATGGCCTGAAAGTTAAAGAAGGAAGCCTTGCATTTAAACCAGAAAAACAAACCAAATCCATCAAGCAGCTAAGAAAGGTGGGAATGTGGCCATGTAGCAGCCTATGGAGTTTTTCTGAAAGGGAAGACCATACAGAGCAAGCAGAAATGTTACATCTCAGAACCAGATGCTGATTGCTTGATACTGTATCCTAGTAAACAAGTATTGGATGAATGAATGAATATAAGTACTCCTGTGCTAATTTTCTGTGAGGAGCTCTGGTGGTACAGTGTTAAGAACACAGCTGCTAACAGAAAGGTCAACAGTTTGATCCCACCAGCAGCTCCAAAGGAGAAAGCTATGGCAATCAACTTCCGTAAAGATTTACAGCCATGCAAATCCTGTGGGCAGTTGTACTCTGTCCTGCAGGGTTGCTAAGATTGGAATTCACATTCCAATAAATAAAATCTCTGGTGTCTATCTCTCCTTCAAAGTCAATGGAGAAGGGAGATGAGATATTTGGAAGACAAGATGTACCCTCTGTGTCACATGGGACTCATTTCCTACAGGATCTGGACTAACATAACTTATCTTCAGCACAAAATTAAAGGCATATCAGAAAACTCAGCAGAGTCGGTTGCTCCCTAGTCTGTTCTGACTCATGGTGACATTATTTGTGTCAGAGTAGAGCTATACTGCAAAAGCATTTCAGTGGCTGATTTAGTTTTCCATGCAATAAGGACTCCAAAAATCCAGTGATCAAGTTAAATAGTATTTTAATGCAGTATATTTGAAGATAAAAATCAGTGTGAAAAACTTACGACAAATAAAATATCAATAAAAATAAGATCACTATTCCTGATTCCTTTTTTTTATTTTAACCTCAGGTTTCAATATAGCTTAGCTTGGCACTGTGTCTTAGTTGAAATTTTTGATATTTTGTTCATAATGGATTTTCTTCCATTAATTATTATTTTTATCAAAATTCATTTGAGTATTATTATCTTGGTTACCAGTTTGTGGTTTCTCTCTCTCTCTCTTTTTTGGTGCGTTCCTTAAATTTTGCTCTTTTGTGAGTCCCTCACCCCCCGGAAACTTTAACCTCTCCCTCTTTCAGAGAGAATAGTCTGAACTCTCAAGATTTATACAGGACTACAAAAATTATCACTTACTCTCCCTTTCTCTTATTTCTGATTTACTACTCATTAAAATAAGAAGCTTTGGTAGTGCAGTGATTACAAGTCAGGTTGCTAACCCAAGGTCAGCAGTTCAAAACTATCAGCCATTCCATGGTTTCAAGATGAGGCCTTCTGCTCCCGTAAAGATTTATAACCTCAAAAATGCTATACAGGGTCAATATGAGTCAAAACTGGCTCCCCACATGCCACCAGTACCACCTCTCATTAAAGTAGGAAAAAAAAATAGATAGTGTGAGTAGGATCTTACTCCTTCAGACCTCTTTCTCCTTGAGCCTGTATAAAGAAGCAAGGCAGGAAGTGATAAAATGCATTCAATGAGTGAGTGATGTCCCATCAACAAAAGTCTTGAAAACAATAAGGCAGGTTTTAAAAGTTACTTTTAAAATATTTTGTGTTTTGTTTATGTCTCCTCTAATCTTTATTATTTCTTTTCTTTTGGTGACTGTAGGTTTATTCTACCGCTTGTTTTCTAATTGTTGTAGATGTTAGTTAAGGTGTTGGTTCTGTTTCTTCTTTTATGATGTGTATTTGTTGCTATAAATTACCCTCTGAGCACTGCCTTTGCTTTGTCCCAAAGGTTTTATTATGCTGTGTTGTCATTCTCATTTGTTACAAGGATTTAAAATTTTTCATCTTTATTTCTTTTATTACCAAGTTACTTTTGATTTTTTCCTTGATCTCCCTAATGTTGCTTTCTAATTTTATGGCATTGTGATCTGAAATGATGCTTTGTACTATTTTGATATTTTAAATTTACTGAGACTTGCTTTGTGGCCTAACATATGGTCTCTTCTGAAGAGCATTCCATGTGCACTGGAAAGGAATGCATATTGTGCTGTTGTTGGTTGGAGTGTTCTGTATATGTGTATGAAGTCAAGGTGGTTGATTGTGCTGTTTAGGTTCTGTGTCTTTGTTGAGTTTATTTCTAGTTGTTCTGTCTTTAATCAAAACTAGTGTATTAAAATCGCCAATTATTGTGGACTCCTGGTGTGGTACTGTATGATAAGCACTGGACTGCAAACAACAAGGTCGGTGGTTCCAACCACCAGCAGCTTCTCAGAAGCCCTATGTAAGGTTAATATGAGTTGAAATTGAGTCAACAACACTCAGTAACAGCCACAGCAACTCTTATTGTAGATTTGTCTACTTATCAATTCTGTTGAAGGTTAATTTATGTATTGGGGGACTATTTCAACAGGTACATAGATATTTATTAGGATATGTCCTCTTGTTCAATTGACTTATTACATGAGAATAATGTCCTTCCTTATGCTGGTATTGACCTTAAAATCAATGTTATTAGAAATCAATATTGCCACACCTGCTCTTTTTAATTGCCATTTGCTTGATTGTTTTTTCTTTCTTTGATTTTTAGTCTACTTTTATTTTTGTGTCTAAGCTGTGTCTCTTATAGATAACATATTGAATGATCCTATTTTCTTATTCATTCTACTTACTCTCTGTTTCTGTAATGGTGAACTTAATGCCATTTACATTTAGTGTAATTATTGTTGCTGTTGTTAAGTTCTGTCAAGTCATTTCCGACTCATAGCAGCCTTGTATAGAATTTCTGAGGAGTGGCTGCTGGACTTGAACTGCCAACCTTGCTTATTCTATAACACCACACCAGGACTTCAATTACTGATAGGTAAAAATGTATTACTGTTATTTTACTGTGTGTGTGATGCTGCTGACTTCTTAGTTCCACATAATTTTCTGTGCTGAGTTCATTTGTGAATTTTTTTTTTTTTTTACTATTTTCTTCATTGCTATTGTATTAATGCTTATTGCATAATTATGTTTTCTCTATATTTTGATTAGATTTATTTTCTTTGAAGTTAAAACTGCAATTATTAATGTTCTTCTTGAATTTAAAACAAACTGTTCTGTCTTGAAATTCACTTGACTTCCTTTCCATTTGAAGTTCTGTAACCACACTATCTATTTCCTCTTTTTGCTTCTCAATTGTCTTCATTTGCAAATTGATATCATTCATTCCCTAATATAAGCCTCTTAAGTTTATTTTACTTTGAATATACTTCTATATCTGGGTTGACTTCTGGGTAGTGTTGACATGTATGATAATCCCAGGCTGTCTGCTGTTGTTGGTCCTCTGTCTAAATAACACTCTTTAGTATTTCTTGTAAAGTTGGTCTGGTTTTTACAAATTTCTTTAATTTCTATTTATCCCAAAGTTTCCTAATTTTGTCATCATATCTGAAGGGAAAAATGTACAGGTTATATAATACTTAGTTGGCTTTTTCACCCCAAGTTTTATATACAAGGAGTTTTCCAAAAGTTCATGAAAAAAATGGAATTAAAGATAACAGAATTTTTTTT
>NW_006408815.1:1761507-1764533 GCF_000296735.1 Chrysochloris asiatica | reverse complement strand
CAATCTATTCAAAACATCTAAATACCATCCTTTTAAATTCCTTATCAGGTTGTTCCAATGCCATTTCTTTTACAAAACATTTTCTGGCTATGTATTTTGGCTACTTGTTTGACCACTCCATCTTTTTTCTTCATTCTAACTGAGGTTGTATGTTGTAGCCAGGATATTGTGGTGTTGCTGTATTTGTATTTAATTTGTGATTTTATATTGGTGTGTTCTCAGGAATTCATCACCTCTCTTCTGGTGGGTGTCTATATAGTTCTCTGTTCACTGTTTGGGTAGTGAAGTTGAGGGCAGATTGAGTTGGTTTGAGCCACTGTCTATTCTTGATCAGGCAGTTCAAGAGCTGATGGTGACCCTCAACCAGTTGGTGGGGTTTCAAGAGGTGTGGGTGTGGCTGGATATTGTGGGAATGGCTGCTTACTGGTCATGAGCCACTGGTGTGGGTATTTGTGTAGCACTGGGTGAGCAGAGCAAATTTTCAGGTGATTACTCCAATTGAATTCTGTTTGCCAAAGTTCAAAATGTCTGTGCTATATCAGGCTTTTCAGCTGATAATTCACCCTTTCCATTTGTCTCTTCACCCACCACTTTTCTTTAATTTCTTCTCTTAGTCGGTATTTGACCACTTCTCTATCTAAGGTCAGCAATTCGAAACTGTCAGCTGTTCTTCAGGAGAAAGATGAGGATTTCTGCTCCCATAAAGATTTACAGCCTTGGAAACTCTGTACAGGGTCTCTATGAGTTGGAACTGACTCCACAGCACATAACCACCACCAGCTATCTTTTCAGCTGAAGTTCAGGGGTTCAGAATTATCATTTATATCTAGATCATTTAGTCTCTTGGGTTTTTGTCATGGAGAACCTGCATAGTCTGTCGGCCTAATCTACCATCTTGTTGGAAAATAACTCAAAACAGATTTTTTAAGATAAAATATTAAATCTTGTTATTAAGTGCCATCGAGTTGCTTCCAACCCATAGTGACCCTGTATAGGCTTTCTGGGGAGCAGCTGGGGAGCTTGAACCACCAAACTTGCTGTTCAAATGGCTTTGCAGTCTAGCGCATTAACCCACAGCACCACACCAGGATTCCAAGTATTAAATCTAAGAGGATGTTAATTTGAATGCCAGTCATGTTAGCCCCAATTGCTTACTACCCATTCTGAGTCATTTTAATACATCCCTAGGAGAGACTCTCAGGGACACAAAGTCAGAACCAATTCATTATTGAATGAGGAGGGAGCTCATTAGAAACTTCTCAGCTGCCCAAATAATATGTCACTAATTTGAGAAGTCCACCACTCCTCTGTCAGTTTGTAGTACTGTGGTAGCTTGCTGTGATTCTGGAAGCTATGCTACCAGTACTTTAAATACAGGCAGGGTCACCCATGGTGGACAGATTTCAGCTGAGCTTCCAGACTAAGACAGATTAAGAAGAAGGAGAAAATGACTATTTTCAAATATTTGATCACTGAAAACGTTATGAATAGCTGTGGAACACAATCAGTTAACACCAGAATATTGAATATTAAAACATGATGAAGCACATCAGAATATTGTCAAGTGTAGTGCTAGAAGATGAGTCCCTCAGTTTGGAAGGCATTCAAAATATGACTTGGGGGAATTTGCCGCCTCAAAGTAGAGTTGACCGTGATTACAGGAATGGAGTAAAGCTTTCAGGACCTTCACTTGCTGATGGGGCACAACTCAAAATGAAGAGAAACAGCTGCAAACATCTATTAATAACCAGAACATGAAATATACGAAGTATGAATCTAGGAAAATTGAGAGTTATCAAAAATGAAATGAAATACATTCACATCTATATCACAGGCATTAGTGAGCTGAAATTGACTGGCATTTGCCATTATACATCTGAAAAATCACATGGTTTACTATGCTGGGAAAGACAAATTGAAGCGGAATGGTGTCATATTCATCATCAGAAAGAACATTGCAAATTCTAGCTTGAAGTACAACACTGTGTTAGGATAATATTGATACACCTAAAGGGAAGACAGTTAATTCAACAATTATTCAAATTCACGCCCCAACCACTAAAGCCAGTAATCATGAAATTAAAGAATTCTACCAACTATTTCAGTCTTAAATTGATCAAACATGCAATCAAGAAGTATTGCTATTATTGGCAATTAGAATGCAAAGTTTAGAGACAAAGAAGGATCAGTAGTTGGAAAATATGGTCTTGGTGATAGAAATGATGCTGGAGATTGCCTGACAGAAATTTGCAAGACCAATGAAATCTTCATTGAAAATGCCTTTTTTAAAACAATATAAAAGACAACTATACACATGGACCTCACAACATGAAATATACAGAAATTAAATTGACTACATGTGTGAAAAGAGGAGGTGGAAAAGCTCCATATCATTTGCCAAAACCAGGCCAAGGGCAGACTATAGAACAGACCGTTAATTGCTCAAATGCAAGTTCAGGCTGAAGCTGAAGAAAAGTAAAACAAATTCACAAGAGCCAAAATATAACCTTGAACATATTCCACCTGAATTTAGAGACCATTTGAAGAACAGATTTGATGCATTGGTCACTAAATACTGAAGACCAGGAACATTGTGGGATGACATTAAGAATATCATAAAGGAAGAAAGGAAAAGATCATTAAGATGACAGGAAAGAAGGAAAAGATGAAATTGAGTGTCAGAAGAGACTCTGAAACTAGCTCTCCAGCATACAGATGCTAAAGCAAATGGAAGAAATGAAGGGGTAAAAGAGCTGAACAGAACATTTCAAAGGGCAGCTTGAGAAAACAAAGTCAAATATTACAGTGAAATATGCAAAGACCTGAAGTTAGGAAACCAAAAATAAAGAACATGCTCAACATTCCTCTAGCTGAGGGAAGTGAAGAAAATTCCAAGCCTTGACTTACAATATTAAAGGATTCTAAGGACAAAATATTGAATGATACCAAAAGGATCAAAAGAAGATTAGAGAAATATAGTTACCATACCAAAATGATATGATCGATGTTAAATCATTTCAGGAGGT
>NW_006408815.1:1758674-1759842 GCF_000296735.1 Chrysochloris asiatica | reverse complement strand
CAGCTGGTAGTTTCCAACTGCTGACCTTGAGGTTAGCAGCCCGATCCATAACCACTATGCTACCAGAGCTCCTTTCATTCTGTTTAGTTGAGCAACAACAATTTAAGAAAAAGACCCATGGAAGAAAGCAGTAGCCGCACAGACGCAGAGAAACAGCAAAAGTAGGGGGCATTACAGACAGAGTACTGGCAAACTCTCCACCATACACCTGGTCACTCTCATGTGATGGTGTCTGGCGAATGAAGACAGTACTGCAGTACTTAGATTTAGGGACATTCTGGCATCAATGAAATAAAGATGATATTTGGTTTTACAAAGATCATAATTATTTTGGGTAGTCATAGTAACAGCAGCAGTAGTATTTCACTGAATAAGAGAGTTCCTCCTCAAGCATCTATGGATTACAAAGGCTTACAAATTGTCTCCAGTGTGATTATTGCCTACAGACTGCAGAAGGGAGATTGTTTTATCATCATGATTATTAAGGCACTGAAAATTGTGATAGCAAAAGTAGAAACCCTTTTTGCCTTTGCAAAAGAAAATTGATACTGTTACTGAATATATGAATTGCAAAATGACATAACAAAAAGATTTTTAATGCATTTCTGTCATAGTGAGTAGGAATAGAAGTTACTGGAGTTTATTTAAATACTGCTGACAGAAAGCTGCTGCACTTAGAAGTTTAGCCATGGATTACAATTCATATATATATATACATATATAAATAGATGCAAATTAAAATGGTGAAAAAGAGACACTTGTCAACATAAACTTTAGAAAGCCAAGGGAATCTTGTAACCTGAGAGCATATTCATGTGGGAGAAGGGAGAGATTGTCAGGAAGGGGAGTATTATGAATACCTAATTTGAATTCCGCCTGCAGGAGCTGTAAGCTAGAGATGTCTCTCAGACAAGGAGCAAGGAATGCTGGACTGTGATTCTGTGCTGTTTCTTCCCTGTCAGCAATACGTGATATATGCATGTGACCAGCCTTTCCAAGCCTCAGTTTCCTCTCCCATAAATTAAAGGGTTCAACTAAAGCATTCATATGATTTCTTCAAGAGCCTATCTTCCAATTCTGTTATGTTGTTTTTGTTAAGTGCTATCAAGTCAATTCCTACTCATAGCAACCCTGTGTAGGGTTTACAAGGAGCAGCTGGTGAGCTTGA
>NW_006408815.1:1756447-1757784 GCF_000296735.1 Chrysochloris asiatica | reverse complement strand
ATGAGGCTTTCTGCTCCCATAAAGATTTACAGCTTTGAAAATCCTATGCAGGGTTGCTATTATTCAGAGCCAATTCTATGGCACAGTACCACCACCACCATATATATATTAACTTCTGTTGAGTTTTTGTACTTATAGCAACCCATTATACAGTTTACAAGGCTGTAAATCTTTGTAGGCGCAGACAGTCTTGTCTTTGTCCAGCAGAGTGACTGTTGAACTCAAATCACCAATCTGGTACACAATCCAGTGCTTATCCTACAGAACCACCTCATTCTACTATATACATGAAGCCATGGAGGGCAAGTATTATCTATATGAAGCCCTGGGTTCCAAATGTTAACAGCCAGGTTGGGAATGAAAATACTCCTGCCACTTCACAAGAGAAACGTGACGCTTTCTGCCTATACCGGGTCACTGTGAATCAGAACCAACTTGACAGCACACATAAAGCTGTATGTATCACCACTCATCTATCAACTTGTACTATGATAGATTCTGTGTTACTGTGATGTTGTAAGCTGTAACACCAGTATTTTAAATATCCTCAGGGTCAACCATTGTGAACAGGTTTCAGCAGAGATTCCAGCCTAAGACAGATTAGAAAGGAGTGACATATCACTTTGGAATGACTGACCATTGAAACTCTTCTAAGTAGCAGCAGGACATTATCAGATATAGTGCTAGAAGAGCCCCTCAGGTTGGAAAACACACAAAATATGACTGGGGGTAGAGTTGACTCCTCAGAGTAGAATTGACCATAATCAGGGGATGGAGCAAATCTTTCTGGAACTTCGTTTGCTGATGGGGCATAATGCAAAATGAAAAGAAATAGCTATAAACATGGATTCATAATCAGAACATAGAATTCACGAAGTAGGAATGTAGAACGGTTGGAAGTGATCAAAAATAAAATGGAACCCATGAAAATCAATATCCTAGGCACTAGTGAGCTGAACTGGATTAGCACTGACCATATTGAATCAGACAATCATATGGCTTACTATGCCAGGAATGACAAATTGAAGAGGAATAGTGTCGCACTCATCATCAAAAATAACATCGCAAGATCTCTATTGAAGTACAATGTTGTCTTTGATAGGATAATATGCCTACAAGGAAGACTAGGTAAAAACATTATTATTCAAATTTATGCACCAACCACTAAAGCCAATGATGATTAAATTAAAGAAATCTGTGACCTTCAATCTGAAATTGATCAAACATGCAATCATAATGTATTTATAAATACTGGTGATTGGGATGTGAAAAGTTGGAAATAAAGGGGAAGGATTTTTGTTCTTAGGTGCCATCAAGTCAGTGGCAACTCAAGCGAC
>NW_006408815.1:1741409-1755982 GCF_000296735.1 Chrysochloris asiatica | reverse complement strand
GTTGTTTGATTTCTTGACTGCTGCTTCTGTGAGTGTTGATAGTTGATCCAAGAAGAATGAAGTCCTTGACAACTTCAATCTTTTCTCCATTGATGGATGCTTAGCTGGAAAATAAGATCCTGGTCATAGAAATGTTGCCTGATACGATTTTGTGAGATGAACAATTTATTTATTGCAAACATTTTTTTCTGTAACATAAACTGAGATTATACATGTGGATCTCTCAAATTGGATACATATGTGGAAAGAGATGATGCATAAGCTCAATATCAACCACCAAAACAAGGCCAGGGGCCAACCATGGAATGTTGTTGTTGTTAAGTGCCCATCGAGTCAATTCTGACCCATAGTGACCCTGTACAGGGTTTCCAATAATGAGTGACAGGTGAACTTGAACCACCAACTCTGCAGTTCAAATAACTTTGCAGTCTGACACATTAACCCACAGCACCACACAGGGACTCCATGGAATAGAACATCAATTATTCATAAGCAAGTTAATTGAAACTGAGGAAGTGAAAATCAGTCCACAAGAATCAAAATATGACCTTGGCCATATCCCACCTCAAGAGACCTTCAGAGACCACCTTAAGAACATATTTGATGCATTAGACACTAATGACCAAAGACCAGAGGAATTGTGGGATGACATCAAGAGACTCACTCCATAAAGCTTTTTCAATGACTGATTTTTTGGAAGTAGCTGGTAACTGGTTCCTCTTCAAGAAAAACATGACGATTTCTCTCATTTTATAGGTGAAGAAAGGGGTCTAACGGTGAGTAACTGGTTAATAGTCTGGGGATAATAGGATTTGACCACACATGTGTCCTTGCCATCTTGCCTCTCATAGAAATGTGAGAGCAAGTGTGTAAGGTTAAGGTAAGAGTGGATCTAAAGTGATATTGTTGAACAAATCATGGACCCTATATCATTCACATGTGTTCAAATATAAAATGTGGTTCTTCAGGGGGAAAAAGTTGCTGGCAAGTGAAGATATGGTATAATACACATGCTCCCTCAACAATGTATACAAAGGTTCATTTAGATGATCTAGAAGCCCTATGGAAACTCTTCAGGAGAATTGTCACCAGAAATGCTTCATGGATTTTCAGGGAAATACCATCTAGGCGATTAAGTAACAGCAGGACCTTCCTGGTTGAGAAAATGGTCTTACAGGAAGGAGCCTCCGGAACCCAGATGATGATATTAACATATGTTTTTATTGTTGTTGTTGTTGTTGTTAGGTGCCATCAAGTCGACACCAACTCATAGCGACCTTATGCACAGCAGAACGAAACAATGTCCAATCCTGGGCCAACCTCACTACTGTTGCCACACTTGAGTCCATCAATGCTGCCACTTGGCCAATCCATCTCATTGGGGATCTTCCTCTTTTTCTCTGACTCTCCATCTTAACCAAACATGATGTCCTTTTCCAGTGACTGTTCCCTCCTGACAATATGTCCAAAGTATGAGAGATGAAATTTGGCCATCTTGGCGTCCAAGGAGCAATCTGGCTGCACTTCTTCCAGATATTTTTCAGGGGATACCTGAGCAAATGGATACCCCACCTCCACCCCTGGAGAGTTCTAATACGCATTTGCACAGATCTCCTCGAAACTTAAAGTGACAGTGTTGACATAAAACCAAACGGTCACCACTCATCTGTCTGTCATACTGTGGTGACTTGTGAGTTGCTGTGATTCTGAGGGCTATGCCACTGGTATTTTAAATAACCAGCAGGCTTATCCATGGTGGACAGGTTTCAGATGAGCTTCCAGACAAAGACAGACTAGGAGGAAAGAGTGACGAACTACTTCCGATTCTTTAGTCACTGAAAACCTTATGAATAGCAGAGAAACATTCTTTTATTGGGTTAACACAAATCTGCTGAGCTTGCTTCTACTAAAGAGCTTCCTATCCTGCATCACATCAGGGCACTGAGAATTCACTGACATCCAGCTCCCCAACTCTCACCCCACCCACCCAACACATACACTGGTTCTGCTGATGTCAGATCATGATGGTTTTCAAGATGGTGTCTGAGGGTGAAATGATGATACTTTATCCTGCAGCTAGAAGCAGAATGGCAGGTGCACATGAGCATCTCACATAATAAGCACTGTGTGGGACAGAAAGGAAAGGCTAGAGTGTTCCATTCAAACATATAAGGGGAGACAAGAAAGAAACTTATTATCATCTTTGCTCCTCAACTGCGTTCTGAGGTCAAATGTACTCATATACAACCAATTCTATCCTTTTCATAATAAAGGGTTCCTATAATTCCTTCTCCAGGGATTGGTCCCTCCTGATAATACGTCCAAAGTATGAACGATGAAGTCTGGCCATCTGGCTTTGAAGGAACATTCTGTCTGTACTTCTTCAACACAGATCTGGTTGTTATTTTGGCAGTTAATGGTACTTTTAATATTCTCCTACACCATAACTCAAGGAGCTCTGGTAGTGTAGTGGTTACGAATTGGGCTGCTAATCTCAAGGTCAGTAGTTAGAATCTACTAGCTGTTCTGTGGGAGAAAAATGAGGCTTTCTGCTCCCGTAAAGATGTACAGCCTCAGAAACCCTGTACAGGGCGCTATGTGTCAGAACTGACTCCACAGCTCATAACCACCACCACCACCACCTCCACACCATAACTCAAAGAGTTCTGGTAGCATAGTGGTTATGAGTCAGGCTGCTCCCTCAAGGTCAGCAGTTCGAACCTACCAGCTGCTCTGAGGGAGAAAGATGAGGTTTTCTGCTCCCATAAAGATTTACAGCCTCAGAAAC
This sequence comes from Chrysochloris asiatica, assembly GCF_000296735.1. Classification (NCBI taxonomy): domain Eukaryota; kingdom Metazoa; phylum Chordata; class Mammalia; order Afrosoricida; family Chrysochloridae; genus Chrysochloris; species Chrysochloris asiatica. The sequence continues at coordinate 1,753,194 of NW_006408815.1, read as the reverse complement.
CCTATGCAGGGCCGCTGTGAGTCATAACCAACTCCACAGCACACCACCACCACACATGGATCAAATGCATCAATTCTTCTATGGTCTTCAATACTCACTGTTCAATTCTCACATGCATATGAAATTATTGAAAATACCATGGCTTGGGTCAGGCGTAGTTTAGTCCTCAAACTGACATCTTTGCTTTTCAACACTTTAAAGAGGTCTTGTGCAGCAGATTTACCAAATGAAATACGTTGTTTGATTTCTATGAGTGTTGATGGTTGATCTGAGCAAAATGAAGTCTTTGACAACTTCAATCTTTTATCCATTTGTATGGATGTTGTTTATTGGTCCACTTGTGAGGATTTTGTTTTCTTTGAAATGCAACCATTACTGAAGACTGTGGACTGTGATCTTCATCAGAAAATATTTTAAGTCCTCTTTGCTTTCAGAAAGCAAGGTTGTATCATCTGCATATCTCAGGTTGTTAATGAGTCTTCCACCAACACTGATGCCACGTTTTTCTTCATATAACCCAGCTTCTCAAATTATTTACTCAGAATACAGATTAAATAAGTGTGGTAAAAGAATGCAACCCTGGCACACACCTTTCCTAATTTTAAACCATTCAGTGTTCCCTTGCTCTGCTAGAACAACTGTCTCTCGATCCGTGTACAGGTTCCTCATGAGCAAAATTAAGCTTTCCAGAATAATCATTCCCCACAATGTTGTCCATGGTTTTTCATGATCCATGCAACTGAAAGCCTTTGTGTAATCAATGAAGCACAGATTAAACATCTTTCTGGTATTTTCTGCTTTCAGCCAAGATATATCTGATGTTAGCAATGATATCCCTCCTTCCATGATCTCTTCTAAATCCACATAAACCTCTGTAAGTTTTCTGCTAATGTATGATTGCAGCCATTTTTGTATTATCTTTATCAAAATTTTACTTGAATGTACGATATTAATGATATTGTCCAGTGATTCCCACATTTCATTGGGACACATCTCTTCAGCATGGGCACAAATATGGATTTCATCTAATCAATTAGCCCTGTAGCTGTCTTCCAAATTCCTTAGTATAGATGAATGAGTGCCTCCAGTGCTGCATCAGTTTGTTGAAGGATTTCAGTTTAGATTCCACCAATTCCTGGAACCCTGTTTGTTGTCAATGCCGTCACTGAACCTTGGGCATCTTCCTTCAGTGCCATTGGCTCTTGACCACATGCTACATCTTGAAATAGTTGAACACTGACCATTTCTTTCTGGTACAGTGACTCTGTGTCTTCCTTGCTTCTTCTTTTGATGCTTTCTCCATCCGTAAATATTTTGTCCATTTGTTGTTGTTAAGTGCCGTTGAGTCAGCTCCAACTCATAACAACCCCATACAGCGTTTCTGAGAAGCAGCTGGCAAGCTTCGTGCAGTTCAAACTGGCCTTACAGTCAGTGCATTAACCCACAGTGCCCAGAGAATCCTTCAATATTTCAACTCGAGGCTTGAACTTTTTCTTCAATTCCCTCTGCTTGCAAAATGCTAAGCATGTTCTTCCCTTTTGGTAAAGTGGATGGATAGTCAGGGAAAAAGAGGAAGACCCCCAACAAGATGGGTTGGCACAGTGGCAACAGCAATGGGTTCAAGTGTATTAATAATTGTGAAGACAGCACAGGACTGGACAGTGTTTCGTTCTGTTGTGCAGAAAGTTGCTTCAAGTTGGCACTAACTTGACGGCACCTAATAGCAGCAACAACAAAATCAATTCTGCAAGGAACCTTGGGGGCACAGTGATTAAGAGCTCGACTGCTAACTGAAAGGTTGGTAGTTCAAACCCACCATTTGCTCCATAGGATAAAGATGCGGTAGTCTGCTTCCATAAAAATTCCATAGGGCATTAGAAACCCTATGGGATAATTCTACTATGTCATATGGGTCAGTATGAATTGTCATTAACTCCATGGCACACAACAACAACAGAGCCCCAAGAATCACCTTTTTGTAGCTATTAGCAACCTCTAGGAACAAGGAAAAGGTGGCAATCTGAAAAAGACATTTCCACAGTGAGAGGTAGTATAGTGGTTACGAATCAGGCTGCTATCCTCAAGGTCAGCAGTTTAAAACTACCAGTGGTTCTGTAGGAGAAAGATGAGGATTTCTGCTCCCATAAAAATTTACTGCCTTGGAACAGTGTACAGGGTTGTTATCAGTCAGAACCCACTCCATGGCACATAATAACCACCATAGTGAAAGGGAGAGTGGGATCTTGTGTGTCTTTATTAGCACAGTTCCGAATGGTCTAGATCATTCAGCTGGGTCATTGGCAATGGCCCATGAGTCTGTGTTAAGATATCAGATTTAGATGATCTGTGGACAGGAATCTCATTGAAGAATGCATAGTCCAATCTTCTGAGATTAGATCCTTTGCATCAAAGTGTCTTAAAACAGAAAGTGTGAATCTTCTTTCAAGAAGCTAAACCAGCTTCAGTTGCTATAGAAACTGAAACTTTGTTCTGCTACACAGAGGAAGTCCTGTAGCCTGAAATTCTAGGAGCTGGTGCATTCAGTAAAACCTTATTTCTGAAAACCACAGTAGATGCCAAATACATGTAAATTGAAGGATATAAGGGAGAGAGGAATTGAAAGACAAAGACTATTTCACGCTACCTATACATCTTCCTGGTGTGGCACTTTGGGCTAGTGAGCTGGACTACAAAGTCAGCTTGACCCACAGGGTCAGTGGTTCAAGCTCACCAGCTGTTCCTAGGAAACCATATCAGGGTTGGTATGGGTCTGATCTAACTCAATGGCACTTTAACAACATACAGCTACCAAGCTTTCTTAATGGAGCCCCATCCAAACTTGGCTGCTTATATGGTGATAAGGCATAGAAGTTATAGTCAAATTCCCAGGTATAGCCAACACTGTTTGGAAAACCCAGAGAGGCCAGTAAGACGTTGGGTTTCCTTTGTAGTTTGTGACTTTAGAACCAGGGGCTGTCTTTAATTTACTAGCCAGCAAAAGATTTGTTTTTATGGTTTAATGGCATCAAGGATAAAGACCAATAATTAGACATGTTTGGTCTGATGTTCTCAATACATTTGCAATATAATAAAAGTGATAATCAATTAAACAGCTCATATCAATACAGGAATCTAATAAAACTTATGATGAAGACAAGGATAGGAAACCAGGGTGGCATAAACAGGAAGTGGTTGTCAAGGAATGTTTCCTACACAAAAAGGACTGAGTCTTTTTGTTTTATTATAATATAAAGCTTTGATTATTAAATAAGTATGTTTATTGACCATCATTCATCTGCAAGTTTGTCGTACTGTGGTGAATTTCATTGTGGACAGGTTTCAGTGAAACTTCTAAGCTAAGGCAGACTAGGAAGAAGGAGGGAGACATGGACTACGACTGAATCTTTAGCCACTGAGGATGAAAATATTATGAATATCAGAAGAAAATGGTTTGATATAGAGCCAGAAGATGAACCCACAGGATGGAAGGCACTAAAATTACTCCTGGGGAAGAGCTGCCTCTTCAAAGAAGAGTTAACTATCCATTAATATTTGGAACATTGAATGTATGAAGTATGAATCTAGGAAAAATGGAAGGTGTCAAATGTGAAATGGAACTCATAAACATCAGTATCATAGTCATTAAGATATTGAGCTGAAATGAACTTGTATTGACCATTGTGAATCAGAAAACCATATGGTTTACTATGGCAGGAATGACAAATTGAAGAGGAATGGCATTGTATTAATCACAAAAGAGAACATTTCAAGATCTATCTTGATGTACAATGACGTCTGTGATAGGACAATATCCATATGCCTGCAAAGAAGACTAGTTAATAATACTATTATTCAAATTTACAAACCAACCACTAAAGCCAGTACTGAAAAAATTGAAGAATTCTACCAAATTTGTCTGTCTGAAATTGATCAAACATGCAATCAAGATGTATTGATAACTATTAGTGATTGGAATGTGAAGTTTGGAAACAAACAGGAAGAATCCTCTTTGGAAAACATGGCCTTAGTTATAAACATGATGTTGGAGATCACATGATAGAACTTTTGTAAAATCAGTGACTTATTCATTACAATAAACAATATAAAAGATGATCATACACCTGGATCTCACCAGATGAAATACATAGGAATCAAATTGACTACATCTGTGGGAACAGATGATATAAAGCTCAATATCGTCAGTCAAAATAAAGTCAGGGGCAGTCTGTGGAACAATTAATTGTGCATATATATTCATGTTCAGGCTGAAGATGAAGAAAATGAAAAGTTCAAAATCACCAACATATAACCTTTAATCTATCCCACTTGAATTTACAGACCATCTAAAAAACACATTTGATGCGTTAGATATTAATGCTGAAGACTAGAAAAGTTGTGTGATGACATAAGAAAGTCATATAGGAAGAACACAAAAGGTCATTAAAACAGAGAAAAAAAGAAAAGACAAAATGAATGTAAGAAGAGACCTGAAATGTACTCTTAGGCATAGAGTAGCTAAAGCAAATGGAAGAAATCAGGAAGTGAAAGAGCTGAACAGAAAATTTCAAAGCACAGCTCAAGAAGACAAAGTCAGACCTTAAAATGAAATGTGCAAAGACCTGCAGTTAGAAAACAAAGAATACACTCAGTATTTCTCAAGCTGAAAGAACTGAATAAACATTCAAACCTTTTGTTGTAATATTGAAGAATTCTATGGACAAAATATTGAATGATGCTGACAGCATCAAGAGAAGATGGGAAGATAAAGTCACTGTACCAAAAAGAAATGGCTGATGTTCATACATTCGGGATATGATCAAGAACTGATAGTTCTGATAAAAGAAGTGCAAGCTGCACTGAAGGCATTGGTAATTAAAAAAAAAAAAAAGTTATCAGGAATTGACAGAATACAAATTGAAATCTTTCAGCAAACTGACGCAGCACTGGAAGTGGTCACTCATCTATGCCAAGAAATTAGGAGCACAACTATCTGACCAATTGTCTGGAATAGATCACTATTTGTGTCCATTCCAAAGAAAGGTGTCCCAACAGAATGTGGAAATCATCTAACAATATCATTAATATCATAATACGTAAAATTTTGCCTATTATACTTCAAAAACAATGGTAACAATACATTGACAGAAAATTCAAAACAGATTCAGAAGGGATGTGGAACTAGGGATATAGCATTGCTAATATTCGATAGATCTTGGTTGAAAGTAGAAAATACCAGAAAGATATTTTGTTGCTATTGGTGTTGTTGTAGTTAAGTGCCACCAAGTCAATTCTGACTAATATAGACCCTTTGTAGAGTTTCTGGGGCTTTAAATCTTTGATGGAACAGAAAACTTCATTTTTTTCCCCCTACAGATGGGCTGATAGGCTCAAACCACTGACCTCGTGGTTCGCAATCCAGTGCTAATTGTATGGAGCCATCTCACTCCAGAAAGTTTACTTTTGCTTTATTAACTATGCAAAGGTTTTTAAATGTGTGGATCATGAAAAACTATGGATAAAATTGTGAAGAATGCTTAATCTAGAACACTTAATTATGCTCCTGAGGAACCTGTACATAGACCAAGGGACAGTTGTTAGAACAGGACAAGGAACTACTGAATGGTTTAAAATCAGGACAGCTGTATGCTTATCATTTCACCATACTTAGTCTGTAAACTGAGAGGAGAAGCTGGATTATATAAAGAAAAGCATGGTATCAGGATTGAGGGAAGAATTATTAACAACCTACAATATGCAGATGATATAGCTTTCTTGTTGGAATTGAATAGGACTTCAAATACTTACTGATAAAGATCAAAAACCACAGTTTTCAGTATGGATTGCACTTCACTTCTCACAACTGGACCAATAATAATATCATGATAAATGGAGAAAAGACTGAAGTTGTCGAAGACTTCATTTTGCTTGGATCCACACAATCAACACTCAGAATCAGCAGTCAAGAAGTCAAATGATATATTGCTTTAGGAAAATCTGCTACAAAAGCTCTCTTTAAAGTGTTCACTTTGAGGACTAAGGTGCACTGAAGCCATGGGTATTATCAGTTACGTCCTATGTATGTGAAAGTTGGACAAAAAATAAGGAAGACAATAGAAGAATAGATGCATTTGCATTATGGTGTTGGAGAAGAATATGAAATGTACCATGGACTGCCAGAAGAACAAACAAATCTGTGTTGGAAGAAGTACAGCCAGAGTGCTCCTGAGGAACCAGGATGGCCAGAGGCTGCCTCTCATACTTCGGACATGTTATAAGGAGGGACCAATCTCTGGAGAAGGATGCCATGCTTGGTTAAGTGGATGGTCAGCAAAAAAGAGGAAGACCCCAGGGAGACTGACTGACACAGTGGCAGCAACAAATGACTCAAAAGTAACAATCATGAGGATGGTGCAGGACTGGGTTGTGTTCTGTTCTGTTGTGCACAGGATTACTTTGAGTCGGACCGACTTGATGGTTCCTAACAACAGCGTGTATTGAAAAGGGCATTGGTGGTTCAGTGATAGAATTCTTGCCTTTTCCCTGTGGCAGTTGTTGGTTTAGAACAGTGGTGGTGGTGGTGTGCCATGGAGTTGGTCCAACTCATAGCAGCCCTGTATAGGGTTTCCAATGCTGTTAATCTTTACAGGAACAGAAAGCCTCGTCTTTCTACCATGGAACCGCTGGTGGTTTCAAACTGCTGATCTTGATGTTAGCAGCCTGATTCATAACCACTATGCTACCAGAGCTCATTAGAATTGTAGTTGCGTACAAAAGATTTGTACAACCCAGAGTTCCTTATTGAAAGAAATGGAGGTATACGAAAAGAACAAAGAAAGAAAATTTGAAAAATTGATTATAATTTTATCAACGAGAGAAAATTACAGTTGATACTGTTGATGAATTGCTGTCTTATTGTTTCCTTGCATATATTGTTGCTGTTGTTGTTGTTAAGAACCATCGAGTTGATTCCGACCCATAGCAACCCTGTATAGGGTTTCCAAGGAGCAGTTGGTGAGCTTGAACTATTGACCTTGCAGTTCAAATAACTTTTTTTCTTAGTAGCTTATCCCACAGCATAAACAGTCCTCCTTTCACCTTCGAACATTATACAGCCTTTCCTATGTGCCAAGCACTTATGAGCACTTGTATCTACTGGTAGGTGCATCTGTTATTTTCAGTTAAAGAAGAAGAAACGAAGCTCAGAAATGTTGACCATCTTTGTCATGGTCGCAGAACTGGCATGTATGGACATTTGGGTTGCTTCCCATTTGACATTAATAGCACCTTCTGTTTATTTTTGGACATGGTTTTCTACCCTTTTCCATACTCCAATATCACTATTCATAACATGGATGCATTGATTCAGTAATAGAATTCTAATTTTCTAGACCAGAGACCTCATCTCAATTCCCAGCCAGTACACCTCATGTGTAGTTACCATTCACCTGTCAGCTTCTGACATGACCAGACTAGCATAGACTAGGAAGTAAGGTTGCCCTGAGACCATTCCACTTTAGCTAGCACCAGATACTAGCATAGACTCCCTAAGTATTTTCTTGGATTTATCCTTTCCTTCCCGGAGTCCTAGTGTGGCTCTGATACATCTTTCTTTTTAAGTTTTTATTGGGAATTGTTTACAGGGCAGATAGTCAGTTTTACATTCAACAAATAATATACTTTGTTTCATTACAATGATTATAATCCCCTCCATGTACCTATCATCAGTTAACAGTATTTCTCTTATTCATTTTAGCTCTTTTTTTTTTTTTTTTTTCAAATACTCAGGCATTTTTAATAATTTAAACCACCAAAGGACACATTCTGCAAGCTTACCTCCTGACCACCAGCTCTCTGTCCTTCTCTTTCCATGAATCTAGAGTCCTCAGCTTCTCCCTCTCTCCATGTCCCCATCTCTGCCTCCATCTCTGGTGTCACTGCTTCTCTGGATAAGGTCTTGCATTCTGCTTTTGCTCTTCTCTCTTGATGATCCTAGGGTCCTCTGTTTCTGGACTATAAAAATAACTACTCCCCTGTTTTTGTTATAAAACTTCTACCTTTACAATTATGACAGCCACAATTAGTCATGATAAAAATTACTCACTTTTGAATCTTAAGAATCGTATCCCCATCTCTTTTTACCAGACCCATCTAAACAGGACGAAAACAATTCAGTGGGGACTCTATCTTCCCCCACATACTCTTAAACTAAACTCCCTCTTGAAACCTTGTAAGCCAATCACTTTGTGCCTTTAGGTAACATAGTGGTTACTAATCAGACTGCCAAACGCAAGGTCAGTGGTTCAAAACTACCAGCTGTTCCTCAGGAGAAAGATGAGGCTTTCTGCTCTCGTAAAGATTTACAGCCTCAGAAACCGTGTACAGGGTTGCTATGAGTCAGAACCGACTCCACGGCATATAACCACCAACCACCACCAGTTTAATTAGCCAGTGTCTAAGTTGCCCATCCCTATCTACCCTGTATACAGAGGTGATAGCATTGATACTTGATGTGATGACTACTTCCCTCTATGTTAGTATTTTGAACTACTGCCTCCATAACTATAGATCAAGCTCATCAAATTGTAGCAATTTACCCTCATTTCCTTTATCAAAAATTGTGGGGGTGTTTGGTTTTGTTATTTATCCTCCTCTAGTCAAATTCTAATTATCAAGCCATCAAGGCTAGGTCAAATGGATACTATCTACAAGTTTGGGTGTTCTTGTTCATCTTCCCTCACTTAATATCAGCTGGATGCTTCACTCTCAGCTCTAGCACTCTGTGGTGATGTCCTTCCTTGTCCATGGACTCAGATGTCCCCAGGTCTCACCACACTTTGGACCAACCAGCCCTTCCTCTTCTCTCTCTCTCATCTCCAGGTCAACAGGAGTCTATGGAATGTGGCTGTACTCAATCCATTTCTTCATTGCTGCCTTTCCCACTCTTCCACTCACCAGTAGACCATTGTGCTCTCCATCAAGCTTACATGTCTGCTCATGTGTTCCCTTTGAGTTTCAGTCTTAGAGAGGGGTTTGTCCTGAAGGAACTTGATTGCTTTCCTTGATGGCTTCCTGGCGAACAACTTGCTTATTCTTGTAGTAGCCAATCATACTGCCATTTTTGTTTTGGGTTTTTTTCTAATGATCTTTCTTTGAAGATTTATCTTCTGTTGCTCTAGATGTTCCAGTCTAGTCTGCTTATCCTTTCTGATGGGAATGTTCCACCTCAGAAGGTTCTGAATGGAGCTCAGCTTCCACCTAAAGTCATACCTTGCAAAGGCTCTGCAAGAGACCTATTTCATTGGGCAAGTTCTAGAAACCTTTTTGTGTATTTCAATCAATTATAGGCTGAAGACAGGCTTATAAGTTTTCTGTAATCATGTTTCCCAACATTCCTTTCTATCTCACTCAAGCATATATTTTACAATAGCAGGCAAGGGAAACCAATATTCATAAGACAGTCAAGCATCTTAGTATTATTTCCCCTCTTCAGGCTATCCCACGATCCCTGTATCACAGAGCCCTGTTGTGTTCTGATGCATTTTTAAAGTTTGCATATACAGAGTAGTTCCCAAGTAGGTAAGTATTAGACGTATTTTGCCTATTTTATGATATTTCCTAAACTGGCAGCTTGAATTGCTGAGGTTCTGAGAAGCATTGTGAAAGTATATCATTTTGATATAGGAGCCATTTCTTCCATGTTGTTGTTGTTAGGTGCCATAGAGTTGGTACCAACTCATAGCAACCCTATGCACAACAGAACAAAACACTGCCTGATTCTGGGCCAACCTCACAATTGTTGCCACATTTGAGCCCATTGATACTGCCACTGTGCCAATCCATCTCGTTGGGGGTCTTCCTTTTTTTCCCCAACCCTCCACCTTACGAAACATGATATCCTTCTCCAGTGACTGGTCCCTCCTGACAATATGTCCGAAGTATGAGAGACATAGTCTGGCCATCCTAGGTTCCAAGGAGCACTCTGACTGTACTTCTTCAAACACAGATCTATTTGTTCTTTTGGCAGTCCGTGATACTTTCAGTATTCTCCTCCAACACCATAACTCAAATGAATCAATTCTTCTACAGTCTTTGTCCTATACATTTTCTGTTTTACCACATCTTCTCTATATTCAGAGAGTCAAGGACTTTTTTTGTCTGAACTGGCTTAGGGAATGGATGACACAGCAGCAAGTCAGAGAAAAACAGTGGAGGCAAATGCTTAGCTCTTGAGTTGCAAAAGCTGAAGTAAAAGCAAAAAACAATAGGTTTGGATATTGCAGTCTAGTGCATTAACCCACAGCACCAAACCAGGACTCCATATATATATACATATATATGTGTATGTATATGTGTGTATATATATATATGTGTGTGTGTGTGTGTGTATGTATGTGTGTATATATGTGTGTGATATGTGTGTGTGTATGTGTGTGTGTATATATATATGTATATATAGTTCTGGTATGGCACTGCCAGTTAATGCACTGGACTGCAAGATCGGTTTGAATCACAAGGTTGGCAGTTCAAACTGACCAGCCGCTCCTTGGAAACCCTATACTATATTGCTATGAGTCAGACCCGACTTCCACTTAACAACAATATACATATGACGCTGTACGAGTCACTTTGAATTTTACCCTCTCTAATTCTCACCATGCTTAGATAGCATGTGTAAGGTCTGTGTCTATCAATTCATACCTCTCACCACTAGACTATAAGCCCCAAAAGAGCAAAGACTGTTAATCTGGTTTATTGCTGTGTCTGTCACATAGCAGATGCTCAGTAAATATAAGTGATCTCCTAAAAGTTCATTGTTGTTGTAATGTGCCATGGAGTCAGTTCTGACTCATAGCAACCCTGTACAGGGTTTCTGAGGCTGTAAATCTTTATGGGAATAGAAAGCTTCATATTTCTCATGCAAAACAGCTGGTAGTTTCAAACTGCAAGCCTTGAGGTTAGCAGCCCAATTCATAACCACTGTGCTATCAGAGCTCCTAAAAGTTCCTGGAAAACTGGAATTAAAAGATAATGGGATTGACATCAGGAAAAAAAAAAAATAGCAGTATGACTGGCTACTACAAGAATAAGCAAGGTGTTCGCCAGGAAGCCATCAAGTTCCTTCAGGACAAACACCTCTCTAAGACTGAAACTCAATGGGAACATATGAGCAGGCATGTCAGATTGATAGAGATCACATTGGTCTACTGGTGAGTGGAAGAGGGGGAAAGGCAGCAATGAAGAAATGGACTGAGTACAACTACATTCCAAAGACTCCAGTTGACCTGGAAATGAGAGAAAGAAGAGGAAGGGCTGGTTGGTGCAAAGTGTGGTGAGACCTGGAGACACCTGAACCCATGGACAAGGACATCACCACAGAGGGCTAGAGCTGATAGTGAAGCATCCAGCTGATATTAAGTGAGGGAAGATGAACAAGAACACCCAAACTTGCAGATAGTACCCATTTGACCTAGCCTCGATGGCTTGATAATCAGAACTCAACTAGAGGAAGATTAAAAAAAAAAAAAATTTTTTTTTTCAGTTCTAGTAGGGTTTGCTTTATATATCTTGGTGCTCTTTCATTTGGCATGTAGATGTTAATTATGGTTATGTCATCTTGCTCAATTGACCCTTTAATCATGAGATAGTGTCCTTCTTTATCTCTTATGCTGGTCTGTGCCTTAAAGTTTATTTTATCAGAGACTAGTATTACCACTCTTGCTTGTTTTCTAATTGCTGTTAGCTTGGTATATTTTTTTTTCCGTCCTTTAACTTTTAGTCTGTTTTG
>NW_006408815.1:1738973-1740177 GCF_000296735.1 Chrysochloris asiatica | reverse complement strand
TGTCTTCCAGCTTGCTGATTCTAGCTTCCATCTTTTCCATTCTATTCCTTTGCCCTTTCAGTGTATTGTCCATTTCTGATATTTTATTATTAATCATCTATACTTCTTTTTACAGGTTTTGGATTGTTTCATCTATCTTGTTTGATTGTTCCTGTAGCACTTTCCTGTCTTCTTCCTTATTTTCCTCCACCCTTTTTTGGAACATTTGAATTTGTTTCCATATCATTCTTCTGAATTCCTTCCCAGGCAGATCCAGAGCCTTCTCTTCTACTGGAAAGTCTGTGTCTGCTTCCAGCTCATTTGTGTCAGTTACTTTTTTTCTGTTTTTGGAGATGTGTTGATATCTGTAATTGTGTTTTATTGGATATTTTCAGCAGTTATGTGGGTTTTTAATGCTTAAATGGATGTATATTGCTTTGTTATTAAACTACTGAGCATCTTCTGGTGGATATGATCTGGAGATAGGCTTCCCTTTTCACATGTAATGCTTAGAAGCTGGTTTTGTCTCTTGTCCAGATGGCAAGGTATTACAGGGTATGCTTTCAGCTTGGGTATATGGGCACAGTTGCTGTCTCTTCTTGGGTAAGGTAGCGGGAGAAAGCTCCAACCCCTGGGAAAAGAGTGAGGCCAAAAGAGACTAAGACAGAAGCAATACAAAAGCAGAGACAGAAACCACAAATCAAAAACAAAAATAAAATTGTGATTGACTGTCCACTGGCCTTTGCTGTGCAGACAGGGATAAAGGGTCCCGCCCAAGTCAACTTTGGGGCTGGGTCCAAGAGTCAGACATCATAAGAAGCAGCCTGCGGGTTTCCTCTCTGTGCCATTGGAAAATTGTGGGTACAATGCTGGACCCCTTTGGGGGTGTGCTCCTGCCCACCTGAAGGCTGGGCAGTGAGGGCAAGATTGAAGTGAAGAGGAAAGATACATGAAAAATGAAAAGCAAAAGATGAAAAATCAGTCAAACCTCTCCCTCCAGACATGCAGCTTCGTGGCTTCTAGTGCTGGGTCACTGCCAAAAAATTTTTTTGATACAGGAAACTAGGATAAATTGCTACAATTTGATGAAGTTGGCCTATAATCATGGATGTAGTAATTCTAAAGACCAACAGAGAGGGAAGGAGTCTTCACATCAAGTATCAATGCTATCCCCTCTGTATACAGGGTAGATAGGGATGGGTAACTTAGCTATTAGCTACCTAAA
>NW_006408815.1:1685899-1738303 GCF_000296735.1 Chrysochloris asiatica | reverse complement strand
AAAAAAGATAATAGGATTGGTCCATGAACTTTTTGAAGTCCTCTTCTATATGTTGAATAAATGAGTAATCAAAATGTGAACACATGACTTAATGAATATGTGGTGGTGGTTGTTATGTGCCATGGAGTTCTTTCCAACTCATAGCGATCCTGTATAGGGTTTCTGAGGCTGTAAATCTTTACAGGAGCAGAAAGCCTTATTTTTCCCCCATGTAACAGCTGGTAGTTTCAAATTGTTGACCTTAACTTAAACTTAGCAGCCCGACTCATAACCACTATGCTACAAGAACTCCTTTTGACAAATATAACTACGTACAATCTCATACCTAGGATAAATCTTTTTTGCAGAGTACAACACATAAATTAATCCCTCTGTGAGGGAAAGCAAAAGAGACACCCTTAGCTAAACCTCTACCTGGGTAAATTCCATAATTCTCACAACAGACATTTTTAAACTTACAGAAAAGATAATAGAATCTTGACTTTCTGGAAACAATGTGCTATTTTGAAAAGTGCTCACACTCTAAACCTCAAGATTTTCTAGCATCTTTGTGGAAGATGAGTCAACATCACATGGTTATTATGGTTTTAGGGAAGCTCAGGACACTGCTCTCTGGGGACTCAAAATGAGCAATGCAGACAATTTCACTGAGCCATTTGCTTTTGTCTTCTTGACAAAAGGGCACATCTTTTAAATAATTTCTTTTTAATTTGCTTTTAAATAATCCCAATGGGGAGAAGAATGAAAGAATAAAGATGATGAATCTGAATTAGTCATGAATTGATCATTGAGAAAGCTAACTGATCAGTACATGGGGGTCCATTCTAATTTTCTCTACTTTGCATATATTTGAAATTTTCCATACCCCCCAAAAAATTCTTGTAATTCATATCTGTCTGTAGACTGGTGCCAACAACTCCCACCCCGGTACCAAGACATTCCATCTGTCCCCTTCATGACTTGTCAGAGCATATTTTCAGACTGCAGTATTCTTTCTAAATTCCAGAAATAGTCAGGGCATAGTTGCTTCCAAGTATTTTATTTAAGGTAATTAAAAAATAAGTCTATACTCATGTGTCCATGATCATTAAAGAATTTAGGAAGCAAGCCAAATTGAATAAAAGCAAAATTTGTTTATCCCAAGCCTGTTATTTTTGTATATAAATTTTCTGAAACTCATGATATTTATATCAAGCAGAAAAGCATCTTCTCTTAGCCTAGTAAAGACTACAAGAGAGAAAGATGATCAGGAAGGAGTGAAATAACTCTATGTGTTCAGATAATATGAACCAAGTAGATTACTGTAATACATGGCTAAGTCAAAAAATATTGACACAAAGTGATAGACATCTTTATTAAACAAAAATATCAAAACATAAAGTCATTGTTTCTCATCCTACACTCCATTTAGGTCTATATACTTCTGGTGTCCATGTTTTTGTCTCTGTAAACCTTCCCTACAGAATTTTGTTCTCTTCAATTTATACCACATCAAAATGGCAGTTTTTAGCATCCTTGAGGAATTGAAAGTGTGGTTTTTTTTAAATGTTCCTTAAGTGTTGAGAACAAAAGGAAGTCTGAAGGAGCAAGATCAGGGTTGTAGCATGCATAGGGTAAGGCTTCCCAAAAAATTTTCATAGAACAGCCCTTGCTACCTTTGACAAATAAACAAGTACATAATTTTTGTGGGGGGGGGGGAGGGAGGAAATCCTTAGTGCAACTTTCCTGACCTTTTTCTCACCAATGCAGTTTTCTTAAAATTTCTATATAATAAGCCTGTGATTGTCCTGTGTCCTTCAAAAAACTCTATCAAAATTACCCCTTTGACATTCCAAAATACAGTCATCATAACCTTCTAAGTTTACCCCACTGCTTGAATTTAACTTTGCTAGCAGGTCTCCCTTGGAAATCATTATTTGAATTGGACCTTCGTTTTGAAGGCATCCCAGTGAGACTAAGATAAGTATATTACTGAGAGAACTTGTATTCAGGCATCCAGTGATCATAGAAACATGTTTAAACATGTTGTGTTTGGAATGTTGTTATTGCTGTTGTTGTTAAGTGCCATCAAGTTGGTTCTGATTCATAACAACCCTGTATAGGGTTTCTGAGAGCAGCTGGTGGGTATGAAATAAAAGCCATGCAAACGTGAACTAGTACCATAGTAGCAATGTTTTTTCACTTACCCTTGTATAATGATTTCTGAGCAACTTGTAAATCTGACCTAAGACAAATAGTATCAGGTTACTGTCATAGAAGTGCTAACAGTTATAAAACTCAAACATGCTGTAGTCTCTTAGGGACATTCTTCAATGGTTGGCAGACTCATAGTTTCTTCCAGAGGCTGCCTGTCTATTGACTCATTTGGATCTACCAAGCAGATCTCATAAAAAAAAAAAAAAAAACAGAATCTGGAGTCAAAAGAAAAAATGATGTGACATATTGGCTGGAGGGGGTGGGTGAGAGTTAGCATGTTAAGTAATAGCATTTTCATATAGAATGAGGACAAAGGACAAAACTTTTGAGCAGGAAACATTGCTATTTCCCACTTGTCCTCTTCTCTGTCTTATATAGCATACTGAATTTAAGTTTACTTATTATTTGTTCACTTGAGGAGCTCTGGTAGCATAGTGGTTACGAATCGGGCTGCTAACTTTATGGTTGGCAGTTCGAAACTACCAGCCATTCTGCGGGAGAAATATGAGGCTTTCTGCACCCATAAAGATTTACAGCCTCGGAAATCCTGTACAGGGTCACTATGAGTCGGAACCAACTCCACCGTACTTAACAACATTCTTGATTCAGTTATATCTATGTTTTACAGGAAGAGCATAGAGAGACTTATAAAAATATTTCGATTTAAAAAGAATAAAGTGAGTGATAAACCAGAGTAAGAGTGAAGACAGGTGTGGAATATAAGGAGACACAAGTAATGTGTTCAGACACAAACTGCAAAAGAGTCTACATATTCCTTAAAGTTAAGACAGAATGGACTGCATGCTAACAGTCGCTCTAAAAAGGAAACCGTAGACAATGACAGGTTTTGGAGTGTCCATAAGATAAAGCCAAATTAGGTTCTTGGAAGGCATAGTCTTGGAACTGAGACTAGAGAGAAATTTCTCTTGAGATTTTTGTTGTTTGAATAGAATGGGAAGACTTACTATATTCCAAGAGATGTGCTTTGCATTGGAATGAGAGAATTGAGAAGGAACTCTGGTAGCGCATTGATTACAAATCGGGCTGCGAACCTCAGGGTCAGCAGTTCGAAATTACCAGCTGTTCCGTGGGAGAAAGATGAGGCTTTCTGCTCCTGTAAAGATTTACAGCCTTGGAAACCCTGTACAGGGTCGCTATGAGTCGAAACCAACTCCACGGCACATAACAACAACAACAACTAGTTATTAACACTGGACTAATAAACAACATTCTTATCAATGGAGAAATGATTGAAGTTGTTAAGAACTTCATTCTTCTTGGATCAACTATCAACACTCACGGAAGCAACAGTCAAGAAATCAAAGGATGTATTACATTAAACAAATCTGCTGCACAAGACCTTTTTAAAGTGTTGAAGAGCAAAGATGTCAGCTTGAGGACTAAGGTGCGCCTGACCCAAGCCATGGTATTTTCAATAACCTCATATGGATGTGAAAGCTGGACAGTGAATAAGGAAGACCATAGAAGAATTGATGCCTTTGAGTTATGGTGTTGGAGGAGAATATTGAAAGTGCCATGGGCTACCAATAGAACCAATAGATCCATTTTGGAAGAAGTGCAGCCAGAGTGCTCCTTAGAGGCCAAGATGACCAAATTTCATCTCTCATACTTCAGACATATTGTCAGGAGGGAACAGTTTCTGGAGAAGGATATCATGTTTGGTAAGGTGGAGGGTCCGAGGAAAAGAGGAAGACCCCCAATGTGATGGGTTGGCCAAGTGGCAGCATTGATGGACTCAAGTGTGGCAACAGTAGTGAGGTTGGCCCAGGTTTGGGCAGTGTTTTGTTCTGCTGTGCATAAGGTTGCTATGGGTTGGTACTGACTCACTAGCACCTAACAACAACAGCAAGAAGTTAATAAGACAAAACAATTTTAAGTGATATTGACTATTTTGGGGTGGGAAATGCTCACAAACAATACCATAGACAGTCAAACATTGAGTTGTCTTCACTAGAAAACTCATGTGACTGAATCTTAGACTTCTTCTGACTAAGGAGTTGTTAACAGCCATTGAGTTGGCTCTCAAATCATGACTTCTCCATGCACAATGAAATAAAATGCTATCCAATACAGATCCCAGTTGCAGATTGGATGGCTATGATCCCTAGGGCTTTTACTGGCTGGTTTCAGAATTAGATTGCCAGACCTTTCTTTATAAACTGTCTTTATCTGGAAGTTCTGCTGAAACCTGTTCAACATAATAACAACACTTCCACCTTCACTGACAGGAGATGACTGCATATGAAGCATACCAACTGGTGGTTGAAACTGGGTCTCTTTGGTGGAAGGATAGAACTCTACCACTGAACTGCCAATTCCTTCTGATAACTGGCTTTGTCTACCCTGTACTGCTCTGTGAAATGGGCAGAGACCAGACACTGAGTTCTAGACCCACCACCAATACCAACATCAATGCCATTTATGGTGTTAAAAAAATCAAACCCACTGCCTTCCGGTCAATTCTGACTCATATCAACCCTTGTTATTGTTGAGTTCTATCAAGTCAGTTCTGACTCATGGTAACCTTGTATAGGACTTCTAAGGCTGTAAATATTTGCAGAAGCAGAAAATCTCTTCTTTCTCACAGAGAGTGGCTGGTGGGTTCTAACCACCAACGTTGTGGTTCGCAGTCTAGTGCTTGTTCTATGGAGCCACTGCACTTCCCATATCAACCCTAGGCAGTGACTAAATGCCTCAAAAATCCAAGAGAAGTTAAGTACAAGATTTTGATACTGTAACACAGCCCGGAAGAGAAAATTACCTAAACTGCACATGGTATATGAATGAAGACAGTAGCAGGACTCTTCTTGTTGCTATTGTTGTTGTTGTTAAGTGCCATTGAGTTGGTTCTGACTAATAGCAACCCTTCATAGGGGTTTCTAGGAACGGCTGGTGAATTTGAACCACCAACCTACCTTATGGTCTAGTGCTTATCTTACAGCATCATAACAGGACTCCAGGAAAAATATTAGTAACAGTATTTTCCTGGAAATTGTGTTTTATTATGTAAACTTTTAACACTGACTCAAAGAGATATAATGTAAAGCAGTGGGATTAAAATAAAATGGTGCCTTGGGAAAAAAGAAAGAGACATGTGAAGGCCAATAGAAGTGGGACTCAGCAAGTAAATATGATTTAACCTCACAATTGGAATATGGAATCTAAGGTAATGCATTCATTATCATTATGGAATGAATTGTGACACACACACCCTCAAAATATTTAAAGTCTTAATACCCAGTTCCAAAAAAATATGGCTCCAACCATTTCTCCCACAGCACTCTCTACTCCTCAATAATTGGGCTCAGTAATTCCATTGCATTGGCCATAAAGAACTGAAACAATACTCATAGTTATGAGGTTTATTAGGAAAGATAACAGTTTATAATACAGGATCAGTAAATGCTCAAGGCAAAGTTGTTCCAGTCAGCTGCTGACAAATGACCACAGGACACCTCATTCTAGGAAAGCCTCCACCTGAAGGCACTCAACTCTAATTCCATGGACCATCAAAACTACCACTTGCACTTAAGTGTCTGGAGGCACCACCACTCTTCAAGTAAACTTCTTACCTAAAGTCACTCAGCTTTACTTGCTCGGGTGACTGGATAGCTCATGCTCTGGTTCTTGGTTCTTCTGTGACTGCTCCACTGCCACTCTATTCCTGGGCCAAGGAGGTTCAATGCATAGATATCTCAGAGCTCAAAGGATGTGCTTGACTCCTAAATCTTTCTTCTTGACGATAGCGAGGTCTTTCTTTCTGCCTCTGAGCTGGCTCATTTTATGTCCATGATAGTTTCAAGCTTTTACAAATACAATTGACTTTGTTAACACCCACAACTGGATCATGTCATTCTATTAGGGTTTTCTCCCACCTTCTCTTACTCAAACCCATCAGAAAAAGAACAGTTTGGTGGGAATTACAAAGACTAAGTCTAGAAGAGACATATTAAACAATTCACTACACCACACTGATACTTGAGAATGTGTCCTTATTTTGAAATAGCATGTTTTCAGCTGTAATTAATTAAGTTAGCATGAGGTATTCTGGAATAGGGTGTGTCCTAATCCAAAATGATTGGTGTTCTATAAAGAAAAGAGAGACAGACATAGGAAAGAGAACATGTGACAACAGAGGAAGAAATGAGTGCTATACAGCCATAAGTCAAGCATGGGGCTACGAGAATGTGAAAGAGACAAGGAAGGATCATCCTCTACAACTTTCAGAGAGAGCATGAGGTTCCTGACACAGAGAATTTAGACTTCCAGTCTCCAAACTGTGAAAAAATAAGGTTTTTTCAAGCTACCCACTTTGTGACAATCTGGTACTTCAGCCTTGAGAAATGAAAACAGCCTTATTATTGAACAACATTATCAGATCTTGTTTTTGTGAAGATGAGTAAAGAGAGACATATGGCCTTCAAAAATATATGTGTGTATATGGCAGGAGATTAATGGAGAGAAACAGGAAACGTGTAAGATTCAGAGGAAGAACGCTAGCTCTAGAAATAAGTATATTCTTCAGCATTCTCAATGGACTACACAAAAATATGACCTCTAGATAAAGGAGCAAATAGTTATATAGAAATAAAGGGGCTATGAACAATCAATAGAAATAAGAATAAAAGTAATACAATGGGCCTTCAAAAGTTTTTGGGTAAATGGAATTAAAATAGAGTCTCTCTGTAAACTTTTTGAAGCTTTCTCATAAATAAGAGTGTCTTGTAAGACACCTCTACAAGAAAAAGACAAATAACCCAATTGAAAAATGGGCAGAGGACATGAACAGACACTTCATCAAGGAAGAGGTTAGGACAGCCAACAAATATATGAAGAAATGTTCATGATCATTAGCCGTTGTTGTTGTTGTTGTTGTTAAGTGCAGTCTGACACATTAGCCCACAGTGCCACATTAGCCATTGTTGTTGTTAAGTGTCGTTGAGTCAGTTCCAACCCATAGTGACCCTGTAGAGTGTTTCCAAGGAGCAGCTGGTGAGCTTGAACTGCCAACCTAGCAGTTCAAATGGCTTTGCAATCTAGTGTATTAACACACAGTGCCACACCATTAGAGAGATGCAAATCAAAACAATGAGATATCATCTCACACCAGCAATAACAACGAAGTTCAAAAAGCAGAGGGTAATAAATGCTGGTGAGGATGTGGAGAGACTAGGACTCTCCTACATTGCTGATGAGAATGCAAAATGGTCCAACCATTGTGGAAAACAGTATGGCACTTCCTCAGAAAGTTGGAAATAGAAATACCTTATGATCCAGCAATTCCTATACTTCATATATATCCACAAGAAATACAAGCCATAGCACAAGTAAGATACATGCACACCAATGTTCATAGCAGCACTATTCACAATAGTAAAAAGATGGAGACAGCCGAAGTGCCCATCAATGGAAGATAGGATAAACAAACTTTGATACATACACATAATGGGATAGTATGCTACCTTGAAAAATAACAAGGAATTTGGAAGCCAGCACATAACATGGATGAAACTTGAGGACATTATACTGAGTGAAATGAGTCACAAAAGGACAAATATTGCATAAGACCATTATTGTAAAAGCTTAAGAAAAGATACCCATTCCAAAAGGAAAAGAAAAAAAAAAAATTGTTGGTAAACTGGTGGGCAAATGGTGGGGGAAGTAGAGCACAGGGTAGGGGATAGACACATAGTTCAGCTGTTGGGGAGGGAATACACAAGAAGGGTCAGGGGGATGGAAAACAAAGTAGATAGGGGAACGCTGAGACAGGTTTGCATGGGCTAAGTGGGACAGAGGTAAATACTGATGTATGCTCAACCTTCGAACAACAAGGCTCTGTGATACAGGGATCAAGGCATAGTCTGAAGAGGTGAAATAATGTTAAGATGCTTAATTGTCTAATGAATATTGGTTTCCCTTGCCTACTATTGTAAAATAGACACTTGAGTGGAATAGAAAAGAATATCAGGAAACATGATTACAGAAAGTTTGTAAGCCCATCTTCAGCCTATAACTGACTGGAATAATTTAAAGGGGTTCTAGAACTTTCCCTGTGAAATAGGCTTACTGCAGTGCCTTTATAGTGTATAGGACCTTAGGTAGAATCCTGAGCCCCATCCAGAACCTTCTGAGGTGGCACATTCCCACTAGAAAGGACAAGAAGACCAGCCTGGAACAGCTAGAGGAACAGAAGATAATTCTTGAAAGAAAGATCAGAAGGAAAAATCCAAAACAACAATGGCAGTCTGATTAGCTAGTTCAAGAACAAGCAAGGTGTTCACCAGGGAGCCATCAAAGCAAATAATCAAGTTCCTTCAGGGCAAACCCTTCTCCATGACTGAAACTCAAAGGGAACACATAAGCAAGCATGTAAGCTTTCTGGCAACCACATTGCTCTACTGGTGAGTGGAAGAAAGGGAAAGGCAGTAAGGAAGAAATGGGCAGAGTTCAACCATGTTCCATAGACTCTTGTTGACCTGAAAATTAGAGAGATAAGAGGAAGGACTGGTTGGTCCAAAGTGTGGTGAGACCTGGGGACTAGTGAGCCCATGGAAAAGGACATAGGCCACAGAGGTCTAGAGCTGAGAGTGAAGCATCCAGCTGATATTAAGTGAGGGGAGATGCACAAGAACACCCAAACCTGCAGATAGTACCCATTTGACATAGCTTCGATGGCTTGATGATCAGAACTCAAATAGAGGAAGATAGAAAAAACAATTTTTGATAAAGAAAACAAGTGTAAATTGCTACAATTAGCTACTTCTGAGCCCAAGGACAAGGACATAGCCATGGAGGACTAAAGTTGAGAGTGAAGCATCCAGCTGATATGAAGTTAGGGAGATACACAAGAATGCCCAAACTTGCAGATAGTACCCACTTGACCTATACTTATGGATGTGTTGTTGTTGTTGTTAAGTGCCGTGGAGTCAATTCCAACTCATAGTGACCCTCCATGGAGTTTCTGAGGCTGCAAATCTTTATGGGAGCATCAAGCTTCATCTTTCTTCCATGGAACAGCTGGTAGTTTCAAACTGTTCAACTTGAAGTTAGCAGCCTGATTCATAACCACTACGCTACCAGAGCTCCTTATGGATATGGTAGTTCAAAATACCAACTGAAAGGGAAGGAGTCCTCACATCAAGTATCAGTGTTATTCCCTCTGTATACAGGATTGAAAGGGATGGACAACTTAGACATTGGTTATCTAAAAAGAGGGGATGACAAAGGCATGAAGTGAGTGGCTTACAAGTTTTCAAGAGGAGTTCTTTGCACTGAAGAGTGTGTGGGGAAAGGTAGAGTCCCCACTGGATGGTTTTCATCTTGTCTAGATGGGTCTGGTGAAAAGAGATGGGAATACAATTCTTATGATTCAATAGTGAATAATCGTTACCATTACTAATTGTGACGGTCACAACTGAAAAAGGTAGACGTTTGGTAACAAAAAGGGGGAAGTAGTTAATCTAACAGTCCAGAAAAAGAGGACCCTAGTGCCATCAAGGGAGAAGACCACGAGCAAAATGTAGGACCTTATCCAGAGAGGCAGGAACACCAGAAATGGAGACAGAGATGAGGACATGGAGAGAGAGAGCATCTGAGGACTCTAGATTCATGGAAAGAGAAAAACTGAGTGCTGGTGGCCAGGAGGCAGGCTTACAGAATTTGCCCTTTGGTTGTTTAAATTATTATATATTCCTGAGTGCTTTTGTGTACACCCCTCAAAAAAACAGAAACAAACAAACAAAAAAAAACAACAGAGGGAATGGAAGCAAATAGCAAATACTGTTGAATGATGAGGCACAGAGGAGATTGTAATCATTGCAATGAAATGATGAGTGTAAAACCGGTATTCTCCTAGGTAAACTATCACTCAATTCACAGTGAAAACTTTTTTAAAAAAAATTAAAAGAGTGTATGTAAGAACCTGTTTTCCGGTAGTAAATTGAAATTTGAAAACAGACCACTACAATATTGGACCAAGAATGAAATTCAGGGACAAAACAAACAAAATAAAAATAAAAGAATTCAAATCTGTTTGAGGCAGTAAATAATATAATTGCTTCTCTTTAATGATTAAACCACTTACTTGGTAATTAAGCTTGAGAATACAAAGGAAAGGATAAAGAGATGGATTATTAGTGACGATGACCTATATAGAGGACTGGGAAAAGAGAATTAAAATTCTAATAAACAACTTTTTAAAGAAGAGCCCAGAATAATGTAGAGGGAGGAAAAGGAAAAAAAACAAAGTGAACTTTAAAGCATTTCAGGACATACAGATTTTCAGTATCGACAATGGGCTAAACTGCATCATTCTGGCAAAATTTAAACAAACAAATAAAAATATCCAAAGAAAAAATAATTTACACATGTCCACATAATTGTCATGAGAGGGGAGTGAGGGTATGGAATAGGCCAGAGAAAAATAAAGATCTAGTTTATGTAAAAAGAAACGCAGGAAGCACTGATGCAATACAAACCATTGTATAAAGAAGGAGCAATGACCACCAAGGACTTGATCCAAGAGTTTTATACCCATCTGTGATGACAACCCAAACCACTAAACCCAGTGCTGTCAAGTTGATTCCACTCATGGTGAACTCATGTACCAGAGTACAACTGTGCTCGTAGGATTTTCTTGTCTATAATCTTAAAGGCACTTAACAGCAACAATCTCAATGGAAGCAGATCGCCATGTGTTTCTCCTGTAGTGTCACTTAACAGGCTCAAACCATTGATCTTTAGATAAGTGCCGTCAAGTCCCGGTTCATAGCAATCCTGTATGAGGTGTTATTGTTCAGTGCTGTTTTTTGAGACTGTAAATCTTTTTGGGAACAGAAAGTCTCGTCTTTCGCCTGTGAAACAGTTCGTGGACTTGAAGCAGAGGAGCCCTGTGACAGAACCCCAGAGGGCAGCAGCTACCAGAACAGCAGTGGGGATCACTTCCAGGGCAGCACCGTCAACCAGGGCTTCTGGGAGACCTTCGGCAGTGCCGATGCCCCCAGGGCCCACCAGTCCCCAAGCAGCAGCAGCTGGACATGTGCAGACAGCTCGACTGAGTGCAAGAGCTTAGATAGCTGGGATGGCTGGGGCTCAGGCACCGGTTCCAACCATAGGAACAGCAACAGCGATGGCTGGGAGATCTGAGAGGCTGCCGGGGAGGGTGCTGTGGGAAAGGGCCGGCCCAGGGTCGGGCAGAAGGCCATACCACCCCCTGCCCCCGTCGATGAAGGCTGAGACAACCAGGAGTGGTAGGCCACCTGCCAGCCGTGCTACCCAGCACTGGCCACTGCCCTGCCGCCACACTGTTCTTGTTTTCCTCCTGCTCGGCCCCAGAAACACCCCCTCACCCGTCCAGCGAGCAGACCACCTCTCAGAACACAGACCCTGGCTAAGCCCAGG
The DNA here is from genome assembly GCF_000296735.1 of Chrysochloris asiatica. Lineage (NCBI taxonomy): Eukaryota > Metazoa > Chordata > Mammalia > Afrosoricida > Chrysochloridae > Chrysochloris > Chrysochloris asiatica. The sequence continues at coordinate 1,726,687 of NW_006408815.1, read as the reverse complement.
CTGCATCGGATAGGGTGTGTGTCCTCCCCAACTTCTCTGGGCCTCTCTGGTTCCATGGCTCCTCTGAGCACAGACAGTCCTGTTCATGACCTGTCCACCAATAAACATGCACCTTGTGATTCACGGTCCAGTATTTACCCTACAGAGCCACTGTGCTCCTTTTAGGTTAGTGGTTGAGCACAAACTTTTTGTGCTATTCATGAACCATATAGATATGAAACAAATCTGAAAACATATCACTCCAATTCTCTTTCTAAAAGTGTACATAGGACCGTACTTTATCTCAACAATTGATGAAGCTGCAGGAACTCAATAAAATGAGTGAGAAGGACAGAGTGTGACTTGAAGAGTAAATTCTGTCTACAAGGCGGCTGCAAATACACTCTATTGGGAAAAGGCAAACCCATTTGTCCAGTTGTAAAGATTGGTTCTATGTTGTTATTGTAAGCTCCTTTCCAACCTTTTTCAATTAGGAATTTCAACCTGACTAGCAAGCCTCATCCACACAATAAGAAAGATTGCATTTTTCAATCCTGTCTCCAAAGAGTAATGTTTATTTAAGTTGTTAGCAATGTGTGACTTTGTTTAAAGGAAAAATGTCAAATGCAATTACAGTAGCGCTGAAACAGACCTAGTTTAAAGCTGATTTGATTTAAGAACAATTTATTTTTTTCCCAAACTATTATTTCATAGCAAGAAATTTTGAAATAATAAACCGTTCTGAAGGTACATTAAAAAGCTAAGGGAGGAAACATAATCTTGGCCTCCATTTCTAGACTAGGGGCTTACCTCAGCATTGACAGCATCTATTGGTTGAGAACAAGGGCAAAAATAAATATGAGGAATAGTGAGGGCTGCTAAAAGCTAACAGAAAAAAAAAAATTTTTTTAATTTTGCTTTCCAAGTTCTAATAGAGAAGCATGACTGTTTCAACAATTTTAGATCAGTTAATGATAACCCAATGTGAGTTACTAAAAGGTCAAAAGCAACTTCTCTTGCTTATTAAACTAGAATCTGATTTGAGGATTTGATATCTTTACCAGGGATTTGCTGGAGGAGGAGAAAACAGGATTGCTGGTGTCCTAGTCCAGCCCCTGGACCTCCTCACATAGGTCTCAGGAGGAAGGACTGACACCCCCATGCTAGCAATATACTCTCTATATATGATCATGAACCACTGACCTTGTCGTCCAGTGCATTAGTCTGCAGTGCTGTGCCAGGGTTCCAATAACAAAAGCTCTAGTCAGAGAACCTACTAGGATCAAAGTCTCCTCTCTGCCTCTGGTCTCATCAAAGGTAAAGCCCTTTAAATTCTTTTCATGCCTGCAGGAAACTAGTCTGAATATCTAGAACTTGCCAAGGATTGTGCTCCGGTTATAAGGTTATAAAGTTCCTCACCTTTATGCTCACCTTATACCTGTCCTTGTCAATTTACACAGGCTACAGAGAGTCCAGCATGCAAGAGTATAAGATCAATAAAATGTTCTAGGGTCTCATAGAGGATATTGTTCATGGGCTAGTAAAGCAGCTAGAGGGCATGTCTCAGTTGCCATGTCCATGCTTCTATTTCTACTGATCCTTCTACTTCTGTGTTGTTGTTGTTAAAGGTCACTGAATTGATTCCAACTCATAGCGACCCTGTATAAGGTTTCCAAGGAGTAGCTGGTGGGTTTGAAATGCTGACCTTGTGGTTAGCAGTTCAGTGCTTATCCTACAGCACCACACCAGGACTCTTCTGCCTCTACAGTGAGGCATGGAGCAGCAAGCCCTATATCAGGGAAGTTTAGAGTGATACTTCCATAAATTAATCCATCTAGAAGGTACCCATTTCTGCTCTTCAAAATATTCATAGCTCTGACAATGAGTGACTTCATCCTAAATCTTCCTCAAGCATTTTATTTTTCCCAAAGTGATCTGGATTCTGAGAACATGGATGTGACTCTCATTCTCTTGCCTCTGAAGAGCTGCCATATTTAGGGCTCAATATGTTTTATGTGACTTAATCAATAGACCCTTCAACAACATAGAATAGTACGGTTTACTTCCTGTTGTACAACTATTGACACAATTCCAACACAATGGAATCACTTCACATCTTATTTCCTTGAGGGACTTGAAAATAGTACAAAGAATCTGGACATCACCCTCCCCTGATTGGAACTGTGCTCCAGAAAAAAAAAATTTAATATTCAATATATCCATAAATTGCCATATCTTGAAAACCCTATGGTTTTTCACAAGCTTTTTGATGTCTCCTCAAAAAAGTACTTCTTTTACATATATTGATCTGTCCTTTCCCATTTCTTTCTCTGTCTCTTTCTCTCCATGTATACACCTGTCTATGTCTATAGTCATGTAGTGTTTCTGTGTAATAATAAGTACTCTCTAGATCCCATCTACACGTTCCATAACATCCAGTACTATGATAAATGCACACCGATGCCCAAAGACATTTTTAACTGAATGAATAAAAGAGAATTAATTATTTGAATTCCTAGAAGTTACTCTGCAGAGAAAGTTTGTTAATTCATGATTAATTTCACATCTTTTCATTTACATTTCATTTAATGTACCATTTTTAATAAAGGGCTGATTGAGCATTAATGTGATTGAAATCTGAATTAATGCATTTTAATAATTTGTGCTCGTGATTCCAAAACAATAGGATCCAAGGGATGCTCCCCATGTTCTTAAACCAATACAAATCAAAAGGAAAATCCCAGTTTACCTTCACATCCACCTGAGTTTTTCCACAAAAATATGCTTACCTGACTAAAATAATTTCCTTTGTGGTAACAAGAGGGTAAATTTTCTACTTCCATTCAAGGAAGTCCCCTTTTTTGTAATCTGGAGAATTGTCCTTCTGCCTTATGAATGACAATGCATGCAATTCAGTTGGCCAGTAACGCTGTAATTCAATCTTGAGTCTATTCAAAAGTATGAACTGTAATATGGTTCACAATGTCAGCAAAATCCTCAACTGAATTACTGCTTTCAATCTGATCACCACAGGTGTTGCATATATTTTTTCTGTGTAAACAGCCCTGAGAGTGTAATATATGGGCTCACTACTGTTTGCTACTGCTGCTCAATAAAACATCTGTTTTCTTTTTCGTAGTTAACAGATGGAAGTCACACAAAATGGAATTAGAATAATAATCCTAGGTGAGTTTAATCAAGTTCAATGATCATTTCGGCAGTACACTGAGCATTGAAAAATGTACATAAATGTGTCAAGTCCAATGGATAAAGTTTGTATGTTGTTGTTGTTGTTGTTAAGTGCCATCGAGTTGGCTCTGACCCATAGTGACCCTGTACAGGGTTTCTGAGGGTGAAAATCTTTACGGGAGTAGAAAGCCTCATCTTTCTCCCGTGGAGCGGCTGGTAGTTTCGAACCGCTGGCCTTAAGGTTCACAGCCCGATTCGTAGCCACTACGCTACCAGAGACAGCTTATTGCATTTGTTTGGTCAAATGCACCTTAAGTTTTAAACTATAGGATTTGATTATTCAACATGCCAGCACATTATTTAATTCAACTAAAAATGCATTGGACTTGTAGAAAGATGTGTGGGAGGCATTTGTCTTAATCTGGTTGCTGTGAGTCAGAACTGACTTGCCTGCATGGCACTTGACAACAACATATGGTGGTGGTGGTGATGTGCAGTAGAATGCGTTCCAATGCACAGCAACCCTGTACAGGGTTTCCGAGGCTATAAATCTTTACAGGAGCAGAAAGCCTCATCTTTCTCCTGTGGAACAGCTGGTAGTTTTGAACTGCTGACCATGAGATTAACAGCCCAACTCATAACCACTACACTACCAAAGTTCCTAAAACAATATATACAGAGGGGTTTATATCAAGGAAATAACTCACACAGCTATAGAGGTGGGCAAGTTCCAAGTCCTGGATCAGGTGTCAAGCTGAAGGTTTCTCCTGACTCACAGAGCTGCAGGAGCTGATGAACAAAGATCGGCAGGGGAGATGCCTGGCTTCCAGCCACAGTAGTGAATGAACTCAAGGTCAACAAGTAAGATGGTGAGCTACTGACAACTCCCAGCATCAGTAAACCATACAACAGACCACTGGCTTGAGTCCAAATAACCAGAGGTCAGAAGACAAGCCAGATATAGGATCTAAACCTGGCAAAAACCAGCCAAGTTTTGTCTGTTGTCCAAAATATTGGAAGCAGTCTACACTCCCAAGGAAACTTCCTTTCAATTGATAGACTGCTCATATTAGATCTCATGATGAGGGATTACTACATCTTAACTGTCAAACCACTGAGAATCCTAGCCCAGACAAGTTAACACAAAACCTTATCTATCATAGTCCACCCCTCGTCAACTTGTCACCTGTGTATAGCTCTTTAAACCATACATAATCTCTAGACAAAGACAATTATAGAGTCATGCTTGTACCTAACATGATGCAACTAACATATATACTACTGAAAATGCACTAATACCATTTACATCTTATTTTTTATAAGGGGACAAAACAAACATATTTGTTGCACACACACTAAGAAAAAATACTCATAACAATTACAGTCCTCATTTGTGCAACTGGTCATATGGCTGTAGCTAGTATTTAGAGCTACCGTCTTCCACCACCCATTCCGTATTCCCTTTGTCCACAGCAAGCTATTTTGCTGATTGTGACTCTTTGTCTAGTGGGGCTTCTGGCTGCAGGATCTGATCCATTGGTAATCATGTTGGAATTAGATTTCTGCAGTTTACCATTGTCTTTAAACACAGGGCATAGTAGTGCTAAGAGACATGCTAAGAATTCTCCAATATAATGTCAGTCCAATTTTCCCTTGGTAATTAGAATAAATTACACCACCCAATATAGTAACTTGTTTTTGATTGTTGATACAGAGACATGAAGAGCCCAAAATGGCCAGGGGTCATTCATAGCTTCCAGTTCATTGGAATCAGTATTGTATCTCCAGAAGGGAGAGTTCCTTCCTTTGGAACTAAAACATCCAGACTTGAAGAACATATGGACACAGAGACAAGAAGCAAAAACATTTTGAGTGGGTCACTAGAAGTAATAGTATATGGTGCCACTCCCATTTCCACCCCTTGGTTCTTTGGGCTTTTGGAGAAACAGCACTTTTGGACACTGGTTTAGAGCATATACAGCCTCCTGGAGAACATTGCTCCAAACCTACAAAGTAGTGTCCCCCAGCTAGTTCCATAATTGTCTTTAGAAGGCCATTCCACCATTCAATTAAGCCAGTTGCCTCAGGGTGATGAAGGACATGGTAATACCAGTGAATTCTAGGCACGTGGGCCCATTATCACACTTCATTTGCCATGAAGTGAGTCCCTTGATCTGAGGCAATGCTGTGTGGGATATCATGATGGTGGACAAGTCGTTCTGTAAGTCCACCAATGACAGATTTGAAAGAAGAAATGCAGCAGGAAAGGTAAATCTGTATCCAGAGTTAAGTTTTGATTCCAGTAAGAACAAACTAATGCCCTTTCCATGATGGAAGTGGTCTAATGTAATTAACCTGCCACCAGGTTGCTGACTTATGTCCCCTAGGCATGGTTCCATTTCACATACTCAGTGTTGGTCTCTGCTGCTAATAGATTAGGCACTCAGCAGTGTCTGTAGCTGAGTCAGCCTAAGTGAGTGAAAGTCCATGCTACTGAACCCCTGCATAACCTCCATCCCTGCCACCGTGATAATGTTGTTCATTAGCCCGTTGGACAATGACGGGTGCAGCTAGGGAAAGAGGATAATTAGTTTCCACACATTGCGTCATACTATCCACTTGATTGCTAAAATCTTCCTCTGCTAGCCTAGCCCTTTGGTGAGTAGTCACATGAGACGCAAATATTTTCTCTTTAGGACCCATTCAGAGAGCTCTGTTCACATACTTCTTCCTCACACCTCCTCATCACCAATTTTCCAATCATGTCCCTTCCAAGTCCCTAACCATCCAGCCAAACCATTGGCCACAGTCCACAAGTTAGAATGCAGTTGCACATCTGGCCATTTCTCCTTCCAAGTAAAATGAACACAACCAAGTACACTGCTCAAGTTCTGCCCACTAGGAGGATTTTCCTTCACGACTGTACTTCAGGGAAGTCCCAGAAAAGGGCTATAATACTGTTTCTGTCCACTTTTGAGTCAGTGGTTATTGTTAAGTGGTGTTGAGCTAGTTCTGACTCATAGTAACCCTGTATAGGGTTTCTGAGAAGCAGCTGGTGGCTTTGAACTGCCGAACCTTGTTGTTGAAAACTGTCTTGCAGGGCTGTACTTATACTACGTGGCCACACCAGGACTCCTCACTTCCGAGTATACCTGCATATTGTGCAGAACCATCTATATCGAATTTTCTCTTCCTCAGCCAACTGGTCATAAGGAACTCCCCATGAGGCCATAGGTGTAGACTGGGAGAAGGAAGGTAATGTGACAAGAGTGGAGACCATGGGCAATTGGGCCAATTCCTCATGCAGCTTACTTATGCCTTCAGTTCCTGGTCAAACCTGGTCTTCATTTAATGGAGCGCTATTGTGAATGTCCAACTTTATGACTCTGTGGGTCACACAACACCTAGTTTGTGATGGTTAGTACAGGTCACATGGTGACTAGGTGGCACATGGTTAGACATTCAGTCTCTACTAAGGCCCAGTAACAAGCCAAAAGCTGTTTCTCAAAAGGAGAGTAGCTATCTGCAGAGGATATCAGGGATTTGCTCCAAAATCCTAAGGGTCTACGCTATGATTCACTAATAGGGACCTATCAAAGACTCCAAACTGCATCTCTATCTGCCACTGACACTTCAAGCACCATTGGATCGGTAGAGCATATGGTGGAAGGTTGCACAACAGCCTAAACCTGTCACGGAATCTTACCGTGTTCTGGGTCCCATTCAAATCTAACAGCTTTTTGAATCATTTGATAAATGGTCTGGAGTCATTCACCCAAATAAGGGATATGTTACCAATAAAATCCTAAGAGGCCCAGAGGCATTCTGACTCCTTTTTAGTTGTGGGAGAGAACAGATGCAATAGTTTATCCTTCACTTTAGGTGGAATATTTCAACATGCACCATACCCTAGGAAAGTTACTGAGATGAAAGGCTTCTGAATTTTTGTTGGGTTAATTTCCCACCCTCTAACACCCAAATGTTTTCCCAATAAGACTAGAGCTATTGATACTTTTATCTTACTAGGTAAGCATAATGTAATGGGTCAGTATGATGTCTGTGGAAAGGAAGGTGACCAAGGTCCCTGAAAACTAAATTATGACATAATGCTAGCCAGTTGGTATATATCTGAGGTAGTACAGTGAAGGTGTATTTTTTTTTTTTTTTACCATACCAGCTGAAGGCAAACTGCTTCTGGTGACCCTTCAATACTGGAAATGAGAAAATACCATTGGCCAGATCAATACTAGTTGCCAGGAGATGTATTAATTTGCTCAAACAATGAAAATACATTTGGAACATTAGCTACAGTTGGGGTCATCACCTGGTTAAGTTTATGATAATCAAATGTCATTCTACAAAATCCATTTGTCTTTTAACATGTCAAATAAGCACGCTAAGTGGGAATGTGATGGGAATCACCACCCCTGCATTCTTCAAGTCATTGATTGTGGCACTAATCTCTGCAATCCCTCCAGGAATACAGTATTGCTTTTGGCTTACTATTTTACTACATAGACACAGTTTTAATGGCTTCCACTTGACTTTTCCTACCATGTTGTTGTTGTTGTTGTCAGGTGCCATCGAGTCGGAACCGACTCATAGCGACCCCATGCACAGCAGAACGAAACAATGTTCGATCCTGGGCCAACCTCACTACCGCCGCCACACCTGAGTCCATCAATGATGCCACCTGGCTGATCCATCTCGTTGGGGGTCTTCCTCTTCTTCTCTGACCCTCCACCCTACCCAGCATGACATCCTTCTCCAACGATTGTTTCCTCCGGACAATATGTCCAAAGTAGGAGAGACGAAGCTTAGCCATCCTGGCCTCCAAGGAGCACTCTGGCTGCACTTCTTCCAAAACAGATCTATTGGTTCTTTTGGCAGTCCATGGCACTTTCAGTATTCTCCTCCAACACCACAACTCAAAGGCATCAATTCTTCTATGATCCTCCTTATTCACTGTCCAGCTTTCACATCCATATGAGGCTATTGAAAACACAATGGCCTGGGTCAGGCGCACCCTACCATAATAGCCTTTATTTCACATGTCAGAGATCCATTGTGGGTTTCTGTGAGTTTCTGAATATGTCTATTTGGATCATGAATTCTGGAACTGGGGAAATTACTGCAGAATGAGTTCAAGGACACAATGGACCCAATGTGAGTCAAACTTTTGTTAATACCCCATTTATAACTTTACCTCCATATGCTCCCACTCTGACTGGTGGGCCACAATGACGTTTTGGTTCTCCTGGAATTAGTGTCAATTCAGAACCAGCATCCAATAATTCTCAAAAATCTGATTATTTCCTTTTCTCCAATGAACAGTGACTCCTGTAGAAAGCTTTAAATCTCATTGGGGTTGGCTGGGAGAAGGACTAACAGTATAATTTTTTGGCAGTGTAGTGGAGTCCTTCCTCAAGGGGACCAAGCCTTCCTTTCTTTCAAGAGTTTGCGGCTCTGTAAATTGACTCAAGGGGGATTAATGGAGATGCCATGACTCTCTAATCTGGAGATTCCAGTTAGTGTGTTGTTCACTTGAACAAGGCCTCTGCTGCTTGGTGGTGGTGGCTGTGTGCTGTGGAGTCGGTTCTGACTCATAGCGACCCTGTACAGGATTTCCGAGGCTGTAAATCTTTATGGGAGCAGAACGCCTCATCTTTCTCCTGCGGAACAGCTGGTAGTTTCGAACTGCTGACCTTGCGTTTCACAGACCGATTCATAACCACTACTCTACCAGAGCTGCTTGTACAGATCAAATAAATATTAGTAGATTTCCCATCTATTTAACACCTGGGGACACTCTACCTAAGTATCCAACACCATAAGTCCACATGAGTCAGACTATTCTGACGATTCCTTTGACTCTGCTGTCCATTATAGTAACCATACCCACCTTGGTTTTGTTGATTCAGTGCTGCTACTTGCCCCCTACCACCACAGGATCCAATCAGCCCCATTGTAGATAGATGTCTTAATTCAATTAAGGCAGTTCCCACTGTCAAATCTGACTTATATGAAACAGTACTCTTCAGGGATGCTAATAAAAGTTTGTTCCTCACTGTTGTGGTAAAAATATATCCTCTAGGCACTCCATGTGTATGGGCTTATGGGTGGGTCTATCTTGATAAATCCATTCTAACATGTCAGTTTCCCAAAGCCTTTGGATTCCTGCCTTTACAATATACTTTATTAAGTATACTATACAGTATACAATATTAGTACAAGTTTTGTACTTCAACTTGATGTATTGTAAGCCATTGCATAATCCATGCTTCAGCCAACCAACCAAACTAACTATTAGATCCCTTCCTAATCTCTCTAACTGTAACATTGAATGAAGCATCTGTGCTTTGTGGACCCATATTCATAAATTCAGACTGATCCAACCTTAAGTTCCTTGCACTATTATCCCACACCCTTAATAGTCATTCCTTCAGATAATCTTCAGATTTCTGTTTGTACCTATTAGAAAAATTAGAAAAATCTTGGATTGTAGCACATTTTTTTCCTGGATCACAATTTATGCTTCACCTTTTGGTACTCACTTGTTCTTAAGTCTAGTTACAGTTCTAGAGGCAATAATTGTTGGAGGTATTTCCTGAGGACATTCAGCAATGGCTTGCAAGATATCCAGGTGCCTTTTCAGCAGTCACAGTTGGGTTAATCTAATCAAGTGTAGGCAGAGGAGATCATGGTTTTACTGATAATGGATCAGCAGACGAAGATGGAGTAATCACTTCAGATGAGAAGGGTGATGCTGTAGGCAAGAGTGAGTCAATGGAATTTAAGGGCCCAATGTCTCCAGCTTCCTGATTATCTGTTCAAATGTCCCTCAATGCAAGTTTCAGGATCACAGTTCTTCCCAATCAACACCCACACATTAACATCAGACATCATTCGGTGTTAGGAATCTGGTTGGTGTTGTAGTTCAACAACTCTTATGATAAGACTCCTGGTTTGGTTTTTGGCAATATCAGTTTTGTTATTACAGGTAATAAGGCTCTCTTTCAGGGTACAAGTAGAAACTTTGAGATCTTTTATGCATTTCTTTTTTTTTTAATGTTTTATTGCGAATTATGTGATAGTTTTCATGGAAGAACATTAGTTTTACATTCATCCTATCGTATATCGTTTCATTGTCATGGTTACAATCCCCTCCATGCACCATCAACCAACCAAAGGGTATACCCTGCAAGCCTACCCCCCTCCCCCCAGTCATCAGCACACAGCCCCTCTCCCTCTCTGTGTCTAAAGTCCCCAGCTGCTCCATCTCTCCATGTCATCATCTCTGCCTCCATCTCTGGTGACACTGTTTCTCTGGGTAGGGTCCCACTCTCTGCTCTTCTCCCTTGATGGTCCCAGGGACCTCAGCTCCTAGACTACAAAGTTAATCACTTCCCTCCTCACTAAAAAATGTCTGCCTTTACATTTCCAGCCCTCACAGTCAGTCCTGATAACAATTATTCACTATTGTATCACAAGAGACCTATCCACATTTCCTTTCATCAGTAGACAGATTGGATACTACTCAGTGGAGATTCTACCTTCCTCCATGCCCTCTGGATCTAGGTTCCTTCTTGAAAGCTTGTAAGCCAGTTACTTCTTGCCTTTGAAGCCCCCCATTTTGGGTAGCCAATGTCCAAGTTGCCCATCCCTGTCTACTCTGTATATGGAGGGGTTGGGAATGATCCTTGCTGTAAAGATTTGTTCCCTCTTTTGAGCTACTGTATCCATAGGTGTAGGTCAAGTTCATCAAATTGTATCAGATTACTCTTTTTTTCCTCTTCTTTCTTCTTCTAGTTGAGCTCTGATCATCCAGTCATTGAAGCCAGGTCAAGTGGGTATTATCTGCAAGTGTAGGTGTTCTTGTGCATATGCCCTCTCATTCTTTTATGCATTTCTTGAGCTGTAACTCTGAAGCCCTGAGTTAGTCTGTTTCCTTTGCCACTTGGTCTACTGTAAGTAAAAACCAACCAATCAGCTTCCCTATACTACTCATCCTAGCAAAAAACGTATCACATAGCTGCAGTAGTTGATGAACCCAAGATCAGCAGGTTGGATGGCAGGCTTCTAGTTGTAAAAGTAAATGAATCCAAGGTTAGCAGGTATAGTAGTAGGCTACTGACAACTTCCAAGATCAACAGGCAATACAGCAGACCACTAGCTTGAGTACAAGGAACCAAGGTTGGATGGCAAGGCAGATGTAAAATCCAGACCTAACAAAAAGCAAGCAAGCTTGCCCAAGTGTCCAATATATTGGAAGTAGACCATACCCCCAAAAAAACTTCCTTTCAATTGATTTGTAGCTCATAGCAGATGTCATCATAGGGGATTACTACATCTTAACTGCCAAGTCTGAGAATGCTTGCCCAGTCAATTTAACACAAAACCTTGGCTATTACACATAACAGAGTGAAGAATGAAAAATTAAACAGTCCATGTATTCTCAATGGGGAAGAATTCTATTTTCTCAAAAAATATGCACTTGATACCTTGTCCTTAATTATCTTGTAATTCTACATATAAACACTTTAAGAACTGACCAGTTAGTCACTCAGCATATTTGCTTCCTACATGATATCAAATCACAAATTGGCTATGAATGCCTTTTATTCAATAATTTAAATACCTTGGCTAGTTTTCTTAGGTAGAGATACAAAGGATATATCAGAGTAATATCTGTGAGGTTTTCAGAGTCACACAAGTCTGAACTGCACAACCTACAAAGGACACATAAAACTGACTGGAAAGTGACACAGAGGAGATTTGAAAACATAATTGATGGGCTTTAAAATAAGCCATTACAGAAAGGAGCAAAGGAAATGAACAACGGATAATTTCTGACTGACAAATAAAATTCTATCATTAAGCTATAGCTATTTGCCACATCTCAAATCAAAATTCAGTTGAACAAACTGAAGAAAAAAAATTCAAGCCTTGAGTTGCAATATTGAATAATTCTATGGGCAAAAGTTTGAATGATGGAGGAAACATTAAAATAAGATGGAAGGCGTACATAGATTCACAGTACCAAAAAGAATCAGTCAATTTTCAACCATTTCAAGAATTAGCTGCACTGAAGGTATTGGTGAAAAACAAGTTTCCAGGAATTGATGTAATACCAAAGAATATATTACAACAAATAGATACAATGCTGGAGGTGATCACTTATCTATATCAAGAAATTTGGAAGACAGCCACCTAACCAGCTGACTGGAAGAGAGCCATATCTGTGCCCATTCCAAGGAGAGGTAATCCAATGGAATTTGCAGAAATTATTTTGTAATATAATTAATATTACACACAAATAAAATTTTACTGGAGATAATTACAAATTGGTTATAGCTCAGTTTTAAAACTTTTTTTAAAAAACAAGGGAATATAAAAGCTTATTGACAGATGGGCAAAATGTATTGAAAGGCAATGGAATTATGTCAAAATATGATGTATTTCTCTTTCCTAAAAATTGATTTAAATAAATTCTACAGCCAGAGTGCAGGTAATTTTTGACTCACCTTTTGTGTGTGTGTTTGTGTGTGTGCACGCACGTGCATGCATTCTTGTATTTTGTTGTTAAGTGCATTGACAGGGAACTTCCAGAAATTCATTCCTGACTCAAAAGAAGACTTGGAATGAAGGGTATTATTGCTGACATCAGATGGATCTTACCAGAAAATACCAGAAAGATGTTTAACCTATGTTTTGTTGGCTATATAAAAAAAGTATTTAACTGAGTGTATGGATGAAAATAAATTATGAAGAGCATTGCAAAAAAAAAAAAAAAAATTGGAACTCTTAATTTTGCTCATGCAGAATCTGTACATAGACCAAGAAGTAATTGTTCTAACACAAGAAGGGGATACTGCATAGTTTAAATCAGGAAAAGTGTTTTCCAGGGTTATAGCCTTCTATCATATTTATTAAATCTGTATGCTAAGCAAATAATCTGAAAAGCTGAACTATATGAAGAATAACATTGCATCATGATTGGAGGAAGACTCATTAGCAATCTTCAATATGCAGATGACACAATCTTGCTTGCTAAAAACAAAGAAAACTTAAAGTACTTACTGATGAAGACCAAAGACTATATAGCCTTCAATATGGATTACAACTTGTGATACCATGAATTTGCTTGATATAGCTTTTCTACCCAAAGTCTTAACTCACACCAAATGATTGGGTTGTTGTTAAGTGCTGTCGAGTCAGTTCTTGTATAAGGCTTCTGAGGAGCAGCTGGTGAGTTTGAACCACCAACCATGGGGTTCAAAGTGACTGTATGGTTGAATGTTTATCCTATAGAACAACACCAGGACAGACAAGACTCTAACACCAGGATTAACTAGTCTTGCCATTCCGCTAGGTTTAAAAGGAACCATCTCAGAAGCAGGAGAAGAAGATCTCAGGTCCAACAATAAAGAAGAGTCATGAGCAGACTGTGAGATCCCTACCTGAAAAAGTGGTGGCAGCAAAGGTAGTAAGAGAGAGAGAACAGCTGTGGGCTCCCCGGCCTGAGTACTCAGTAAAACTGAGCACCCGGAATGTAAGATTAATATAGATAACTTTTTAAAAAGTACATCGTGAACTCTGCCCTGCTAAGGAACACATTAGAGGACCCCAGATAAAATGGGAGAGAATGTGGAACAAAACTCAAAATTCTTAAATTAAAAAAAAAAAAAAAAAGATTGGCTTTAGTCGTCAGAAAGAGACTGGAGGAACCTCAGAGTATGGCCCTCGACCACCTTTCAGGCATGGACTGGAACTCATGTTTGTGGTCCAATTTTCACCCAAGCAGTGGGTAGGGTTTTTTGGGGGGGAAGTGGGGCAACAGCACTGTGAGAAATGCTCACCATGGAATTGTCAATCGTTCAAAATCAAAAGGGCAACATTTTCCTAGGGACAAAATTTAGAAGGAACAGGAAGGTGGGTGGAATGCAAATGGAAATCACAGGGAGGAAGCAGGATAACTGTTGTTGCATGCAGGAGAATGTAATTGTAAAAAAATGTGTGACTTGTTGACAATCTCGTCTGTAAACCTTCAATCAATTTACAATAGGAAGTAAAAAAAAGAAGAAAAAAACTCTCACTATATTACTTGGCTCATTCTACAACCATAAAATAAACCATAAATTAAACAAATCATGAGTCACCTGAATTTTCACCGTGCATTTTGATTGTTGTTCTGTGACAACTCAGTGACCCTATGCACAACTAACAGAACGAAACAGCACCTGGTCTTGCTCCACCCTCACGATCGTTCTTAAGTTTGAACTTCTTGTTGCAGCCACTGTGTCAATCAATCCCACTGAGGTTCTTCATCTTTTTTGTTGACCCTCTATTTCACTAAGCAAGATGCCCTTCTCCCGACACTGGTCTCTCCTGATCACATGTTAAAATTAAAGTATATGACTCCAAATATCATCCTCGTTTAAGGAACAATCTGGCTGTATTTATTCCAAACTAGATTTGTTCTTTCTTCTGGCAACCCATGGTATATCTGGTATTCTTTTCCAACACCATAATTCAAATACATCAGTTCTTCTTCAGTCTTCTTTATTCATTGTCCGGCTTTTGCTGACTGAGCATATGAGGTGACTGAGAATGCCAAGACTTGAATCAGGCTCACCTTAGTCCTCAAAGTGACATCCTTGCTTTTGCAGCAGACTTGCCCAAAGGTTGTTTGATTTCTTGACAAGTGCTTTCATGAGCGTTGATTGTAGATCCATGAAAAATGAAATCCTTGCCAAAAACAATATGTTCTACCTTTATTGTGGTATTGTTTATTGTTGCAGTTGTGAGAATTTTTGTTCTGTTATGTTGAGGTGTACAAAAGTGGTGTGAAGGTCATGCCAGACTTTCTTGGGCTTTACAAGGGGGAAGGCAGAATCCACCCCAAATTAGCCCTATGAGGTGTAGATCAGATATGCCTCAACTTTACAACCATCTTTATTGTATTTTAACACCAATCGTCCCTCCCACAGAATCCTTACTTCTCTACTGAGTTTGATATCTGTTGCAATAGCCACACAGAACTCACTGATAATACTCACAATTATGGGGCTTATTAGGGAAGTGAACAGGGTACAGTTCAGAAGCAAAACCTATTCAGAATGCAGTAATTCTCCAGTCAGGAATGCCTCTACTTGGCTGTACTGCCATATGCCCCGGGCTGATCATCAGACTCTCAGCCTTGTGGTCCCTTCACCTCTTCCCTGCTTGGGTAAATTGTACAAAGCTCCTTTAGCCTGTCTGCAGATACTAAAAAGACACATTCTGCAAGCCATGATCCTGCCTGTTGTTATTGTTAGGTGCCATCGAGTCAGTACCAACTCATAGCAACCTTATGCACAACAGAACGAAACACTGCCTGGTCCTGGGCCAACCTCACAATTGTTGCCACGCTTGAGCCCATTGATGCTGCTACTTTGCCAATCCATCTCGCTAGGGGGTCTTCCTCTTTTTCTCTGACCCTCCACCTTACCAAATATTATATCCTTCTCCAGTGATTGGTCCCTCTTGACATTATGTCCGAAATATGAGACGAAGTTTGGCCATCCTGGCCTCCAAGGAGCACTCTGGCTGCACTTCTTGCAACACAGATCTGTTGGTTCTTTTGGAAGCCTGTGGCACTTTCAATATTCTCCTGCAACACCATAACTCAAAAGCATCAATTCTTCTATGGTCTTCCTTGTTCACTGTCCAACTTTCACATGCATAGGAGGTTATTGAAAATACCATGGCTTGGGTCAGGTGCATCTTAGTTCTCAAGCTGACATCTTTGCTCTTCAACACTAAAGAGGTCTTGTCCAGCAGATTTGCCTAATGCAATACGTCATTTGATTTCTTGGCTGCTGCTTCCATGAGTGTTGATGAATGATCCAAGAAAAATGAAGTATTTGATAGCTTCAATTTTTTTCTCCATTGATAAGAATGTTCTTTATTGGTCCTGTGGTGAGGGTTTTTATTTTCTTTACATTGAGATGCAATCCATACCAAAGGCTATGGTCTTTGATCTTCATCAGTAAGTATTTTAAGTGTCATTATCAGTAAGTATTTTAATATATATGGTATGTAAATTGAAGCATATTGAATGGTATACAGAGAAAATTGCATCTTCCTCCCACTTCTATCTCCTACGTTCTATTTGACGTCCAGAGCCATTCACTGTATCCTTCCCATATATCCAGCTTGTGTTTATGCGTGTATGTATGCATAAACCTAGAACTGTTATACTGTGTGCCTGTTATACTTTCTGTTTTTTTTTATGCTCCTTCTTTTCCTTTCTTTTTAAAAATTATTTTCTCTGTGATCAATGACTGTGATCTTTCTTTCACATGGGACTTTGTGGGCTTTCATTCATGTTACTGTGAAAGATATTCTTTTTGTTTTTACGTATTGTGTTGGACAGTTTTGAAAGTGTTGCTGTTGTTGTTCTTGTGTGTCATCAAGGAGATTCGAACTCATGGCAACCCTGTAGGGCAGAATATAACTGCCTATAGGTCTTTTCTTCCTCAGAGTCACTTGCTGTTAAGTGCTGTCTAGTCGGCTCCAACTCAAAGCAACCCTGTGTAGTGTTTCCAAGGAACGGTTGGTCAGTTTGAACTGCCAAGCCTGTGGTCCAATCCAACCTTGCTGACTGGTGCTTTATCGCACAGAGCCACACCAGGACTCCTGAGAGCCACTACTTGGTTCAAACCACTGACATTTGGCTAGCAGCTGAGCCCTTCTTCATTGCACTCCTAGGACTCCTTGATCTCCTACATCTTTGTTGTTTTTTTTGTTAAGCATCATTGAGTCAGTTCCAACGCATATGGACCCTATATAGAATTTCTAAAGAGTGTCTGGTGGATTTGAATGGCCAACCTTGTGGTAAACAGTCAAATGCTTATTCTATAGCATCACCCAAGACTCCAATATCTTTTTACAGTATCTTTTGACTATCTGTTATGAGGGAATACAAAATTAGTATATTTGTCATTTTTCTGACTTTCCTTTTTATGCATCCAATAATTTATTTTTTACTATTTTAAGGTCCTTAGTTAATCTCATACCATGTTCTTTCAAGTATTCATGATTTTTCAGTAAGACATAATATTTTAAGCTCCATACTTGACAACAAGAATTTAGCACTGTAGACCAGTTTCTACCACTTCTCTCCCTTTTCTTCCTACTTTCATGGTTATGTTAGTTTTATAGCATCTTAGTCATAAATTGTATATGTTGTTATCTTACCATAATCCTCATGGTAGTTTTAGTCTTAACCCTTGCTTTGAATGGCTTCAATGTTCACTGTCTATTTTTTATTAAAGTTTCTGCATTCAATCCGTAATCATATTCTAGTAATTTCTTTAAAAATGATTCATTGAAACCATGTCCCCTGAACACTTGCATGCTTCAAACTATAAATGAATACCAGTTTATTATACTCCCATCTGGAATTAAATATAGTAAATCATGAGGGAAGTTGGTTTTTCCCCTTACAATGAGTTTGATCTTTTTTATTTTGTTCTTTCAAAGCTTTGCTTTATCTTTCAATGTATGTCTGTATTGATAGTTTCTTCTCTGTGTCTGAAAATTTGTTATATTTAAGGATTATAATTTATGCTCACTTCTGTAATATTATTTAGATGGAGACCTCATATTCTGTTGCTCTCTATAGCATTTCATCTGACTCACTTTCTTCACCCCACCTCTATGTCTCATCTTGTTTTCTGCAGTCATTTATCCTTAGTGCTGATTCTCATAGGGACTTTATTTCTGAAGTTACACCTTTTTCTCTTCCATTTCTTTGTGGAGCAATGTCAGCTTATTTGATTTAGATTTACTTAAATTTTTCTCACCTGAGCTCTTGTGTATCTATTGTAGCTTTTGAAAACAGAGTTTACTTCTTTGAGTCTATGGCAATATCTTAAATCCTATTTCCATTGACTTCATGGCATGTTACATGTTCTTCATCTTCCATTGGTTTTTCATTCCCCTTTTCTCCTTTTATCTTATACTATCTTTAATGTGAACCTTAAGGTCAGCAGTTCGAAACTACCAGATGCTCTGTGGGAGAAAGATGAGGCTTTCTACTCCTGTAAAGATTTACACCCTTGGAAACCCTGTACAGGGTCGCTATGGGTCAGAACCGACTCAACGGCACTTAACAACAACAACAACAATCTTTAATGGCTTCCATACTTTTTTTCCTTTCTTACTGAGTTAATCTTTTATTAAAATGAGTCATTTGTAGACCATACAAATAGGAGAGAAGTCAGGTCAGAGTTTTGTCTGTCTCAAAATGAAGTTTTGAGACTCAGGAGTGTTTGTGTGTACATGTGTATATGATACATGTTTATATGTGATATACATGTGCATGTGTGTATGCATTCATTTCCTTTGTATTTCTTTCCAGTTAATATAAAATGATGGTGTATGCTGATCACAATCTAATCTCCCTTTCACTTTGTTTCGCTTATGAATTGTCTCCTTCAAAGATCACTTGTTATAATAATATATAAATTGTTTGGCATAATACTTGGCACGTGACAGGTGCTTAAAGGTACAGTTCTTATGAGTTCTTCTTTATGCAGCATCTGTTTCTCTCAAGTACCCAGCTGAATTTTACCACTTACCCATTCTTGTGGAGTCCCTGAATGGTACCAACAATTAACATGCTTAGTAATGGTTACGAGTCGGACTGTGAACTGCAAGGTCAGCAGCTCGAAACTACCAGCTGTTCCGTGGGAGAAAGATGAGGCTTTCTGCTCCCGTAAAGATTTACAGCCTCGGAAACCCTGTACAGGGTCGCTATGAGTCGGAACTGACTCCATGGCACTTAACAACAACAACAACAACCTGCTAACCAAAAGGCTGAAAGCTCGAGTCCACACTGAGGTGTCTTAAAGATAGGCTTGGAAATCTGTTTTGTTTAAATCAGCCACTGAGAATTCTACTAAACAAAGTGCAGCCCCTAGGGACAATAGTTTAGCAGTTTCTCAAAAATTTGAACACAGAACTAACAAATGATCCAATAATCTCAATTCTAGATTATCCAATAACCCAGAAGAATGAGGACAGGAAAGCAACACAGACCTGTACACCAGAGTTCGTTATAGCACTTTTCACAACAGACAAAAAATGAAAATAATAAAAATATACACCAATAGATGACTAGATGAACAGGATGTGGTATACATATACAGTGGAATATTGCACAGCAGTGCAGAGTTTTGTGTGGCACTGTGGGTTAATGCACCACACTGCAAGATCTATTTGAACTGCAAGGTCGAAGGTTCAAGCTCACCAGCCGCTCCTCAAAAACCCTATGCAGGGTTACTATAAGTTGGAACTGACTTGATGGCACTTAACAACAGCAACAAAGAGAAAGGAAACACTGATACAATATGCCACAAAACAGATGAAAACATTGTTAAGTGCATTTAAGTTTTCATTTAAATTTTTTTTAATGACTCAAATAAGGAAAAAACAAGAAAAAACAAAAAAACCTACAGACAACAGGTGTAGTCTGGCACTCATGGGGTGGTCAGGAGTTATTTTAGATTCCACAAGGTAACTAATTTTGGGGGGCGGGTTTGCATCTGATCCTATTGTTCCAGGCAAGAAGTATTGTTTCCACTCTTGGGATGAGTCATTACTTTAAAGAACACTGCTTTGATATCTCTGCCTGAGATCTGGGATCAACTGCATCTGTTGCTGTGTCTTTCCATCCCCCAGTTGGTCTCACCCACATTTAAGCCCTCTCACCTGCTTTATGTGGACTTCTGGTGTGACGCTGTAGGATCACACCAGCTGCTCCTCAGAAACCCTCTACAGGGTCTCTGTGAGTTGGAACTGACTTGAGGGCATTTAACAACAACAACATCTGCATTGTGGTTTATGGTTACGCTTTGGTTTTGCTGAAATCCTAGTTTGCATTTCTGACTTTTGTTTTTCTTATTCTCTTGGGATAACTTTAATAAGGAGGGTAAAGTAGAGATGTCTTTACTTTGCTATCTTAAACTGGAGACAGTTGTATTGTTGGTTTTTCTTTATTAAGAGATAAAATAAACCAGCTATTACAGGATTTTTTTTATCATGTATAAAAATTGATTTTATTTCTGTCTAACTGTACTTGGTATTGAGGATACAAAATAAATAGGAGCCAGTACTAGCCTTTAGGAAATGCCCAAAATTAGTCAAGGATTCGGTTCATTGGAAAGATATTCTCACTCCCCTATAGACTGATTTTGAGAAGTTACTTACCTTTGCAGATGTCAGTTTTTTAAACATTAAAAAAGAAGGCTGGACTGATGACCTCTAGGTTCTCCAATATTTTGTGCTTTTATACCTTTTGTGTTTTTGTCACTCAACATTGCACTCATAAAAAGAACATAAATATAACAAAGTTTTTATCTAAGGATTTTCTAATGTGGTTCCCCTACAATTTGGGAAAACTTTGTGATTACTAATGCTGATGAGAAGAGAGACAGCAAACTTGCAGAAAGAGGACTAGAACTGGTTGTTGGACTTAATGACCACTTCTCCACTAGTGGACCCAGAATCAGATTCATGCACATGTAACTTTACAGCTGGACCATTGCTGTTGACATCTTGGAATTATTGATAATTCTGAACAAAGGACACCCCCATTTTCATTTTTCACTGAGCCCTCTCACATCATGGTACCAATCTTTAATAGACTTTAACCTTAAATAGCCAACACTCTCCCTGGTAAAGTTGAGTAATTTAATTTATAAAAGAATGTAGCCCTTGTCTTTCCTTTGAGGACAGCCAGACCAATGCTTTGAAATACAGAGAATGATAGTGCACCAGGAGCCCATAAACATGTCAAAATGAGATGGCTTAAAATCCTGCTTTATTACACTGGAACTTAGAGTGTTGAGTTGGGATGAATAATGAGTCTGGGAGTTGGTTTCAAAATGCCCAAACTTGTTCTAATTTACATCACTTTTTGGCCTAAGCATTTGGCTCTTACATTAGGTCTGTTATTTCTGTTCCACTTACCTCTTTCCAAAAGGCTTTTCTTTTTTGTCAGAAGTAGATTTTTATTAGCTTTTTGAAAAGAAAGTAGAAAAGGTGTCTGGGTGTCTCGCTTCAGTTCAGTTCAACTTTAGATGGTCATTACTCCTTGAAATGTAAAAATAAATAGTTAATCATTAGGAAAGTGAAGAAAATTAAAAATACAGTCTTAGCTTAGACTCTCTTGAATGTCTATTCCAGCCATACGTTTATACTTTGGTGAAATTATGCAAACACTTTAGAGCTGTGATTTAAAAGCATATAGAAGGTTCCTCAATAGAAAATGCCTCCCTTCCCAGTTACTTCCCCAACCTTCCAGGTGGAGGACCTTCCCAGAACTTGGGATCTTTGCTCACTATGTACAGGAAGGAAGAGTAGACCTTTGTCAATGTCTTGCTGTGACTCCCACACTTTGAGTGGATTCAGAAGTATCCTGAGATGTCTTATGGTCTCAGTATTCTCAATTACAAAATTGAAATTATACATGACTATGAAGATTAAATAAGGAATAAGTGAAATAACACATGAAGGAACCTAGAAAATTTATAGACAACATACACTGTAAGAGTTGTGAAAAACTATTTTTTTGTTGTTAACTGCCATCAAGTCAGTTACAATTCAAAGCAACCCTTTACAGGGTTTCCAAGGAATGGTTGGTGTGTATGAACTGCTGACCTTGAGATAAGCAGTCCAATGCTTAACCTACAGTGCCACACCAGGACTCCTAAGAACTATTAGAGCTTTTAATTAGTTTTAAACAATTTTGTTGAAAGGTACAACTCATTAGAATTCTTGTATCAAACTTCCCAACTTAACATTCAAGAATCTGGCTCCAACTGATCTTCTCAACTCTTCTCCCATATTTCAGCCAGCCCAATATGTCCTCTGAACACCCACTTTGAGACCCTTTGCCTTTATTCATGCTGATCACCATAACTAGAATCCCTTCCTTCCACTGATTTATCAACATCTACTTATGTTAACAAAAACAATAACTTAGGTTTTAGAGTCCTAGTGTAGAACTGTAAGATATGCACAGGACTGATAACCACAAGGTCAGCAGTTGAAACCCACCTGCCTTGGAAACCCTATACAGAGTCACTATGTGTTGGAACCAGATCTATGGCACTTTACAACAACAACTTATATCTCAGCTAAAATGAGGGAATCCCTCCATAAAATGGGATTCCTCCATTGGTGCGGTGATCAGAATCCCTCCAATCACCACAGCAATGAATTCAAACCTAACTATGATCATGAAGATGGCAAAGGACCAGACATCATTTCATTTTGTTATATATATAACATTGCCATAGTCAGAGCTGACTCAACGGCAACCAACAACAACCAATTGTGCCTCAATGCCTTTGTGCTCATTTTCTAATTCTGTGAAATAAATGTGTATTGATTAGCTCATAGTTCTGTTAAGTTTGAAGTCCAGGTAAGTTTGGCTGGGCTTTCTGCTTACAGTATCAAATGCCAAAATCAAAGTATCAAACAAATTGGGTTCTTTTCTGTAGGCTTTGGTGGGGGGGTGAGGGGGGGAAATGATTTTCAAACTCATTCAAATAGTTGGCAGAATCCACTTCCTTGAGGCTGTGTGTCTGCAGTTACTGCTTCCTTCTTGACTGTTACCCAGGGCCCACTCACTGCTTCTGAAGGCCATTCCCATTTCTTGGCCTGTGGTCTCCTCCATCTTCAAATCAGTCACTGGTAAGATGTCCTCATGCTTTGACTCTCTCTGATTTACCTCACTTCCACCTATCAGAGAAAACTGTCTGCTCATGTGATTAGATTAGCTCCACCCAGATAATCTCATATTTGCTATGGTGGTGTGCGATCCAGTCAGTTCTGACTCACAGCGACCCTCTATAGGGTTTGCGAGGCTATACATTTTTAGAGTGCAGAGCCTCATCTTTCTCCCACAACATGGCTAGTGGATTCAAATGGCTGACCTTGCTGTTAGCATCACACACATAACCCACAACACTAACAAAATCATAGGCATGATATTTCATCATATTCAAAGTCCCAGGGGCTATTTTTGAATTTCAGCCTACCACCGTCCAGCTTAAATTTCACCTTCTTTGAAATATTTCCAGTATATATCTCAGTCAGAATCAAGAAGTTTCTCCTTTCTGTTCTTGGTTTACAGAGATTGCAGTCTACCAAGTAGACCTTGTGATCTACTGAAAAATCAGTCATTGAGAACCCTAAGGAGTACAGTTCTACTCTGACAAAAGGTTCGCCATGCGACTAGATTAACTCATCATCAAATGGTTTTCCTCTCTGTTCTTCTTCTAAGAGCACATGTCACTATAGCAGCAAAAGGAAGCTTAGGATATGTTATATGTACCTTACCACATCATAAGGAGCTCTGGTAGCATGTTGTTGTTGTCAGGTGCCATCAAGTTGAAACTGACTCATAGCCACCCAATGCACAGCAGAACGAAACAATGTCCAATCCTGGGCCAACCTCACCACCGCTGCCACACTTGACGCCATCAATGATGCCACCTGGCCAATCCATCTCACTGGGGGTTTTCCTCTTTTTCTCTGACCCTCCAGCTTACTCAGCATGTCATCCTTCTCCAGCGACTGTTCCCTCCGGACAATATGTCCAAAGTATGAGAGACGAAGTTTAGCCATCTTGGCCTCCAAGGAGCACTCTGGCTGTACTTCTTCCAAAACGGATCTATTGGTTCTTTTGGCAGTCCATGGCACTTTTAGTATTCTCCTCCAACACCACAACTCAAAGGCATCAATTCTTCTATGATCTTCCTTATTCACTGTCCAGCTTTCGCATCCATATGAGGTTATTGAAAATTCTATGGCTTGGGTCAGGCATACCTTAGTCCTCAAGCTGACATCTCTGCTCTTCAATACTTTAAAAAGTTCCTGTGCAGCAGATTTGCCCAATGCAATATGTCGTCTGATCTCTTGACTGCTGCTTTTGCGAGTGTTAACAGTTGATCCAAGAAGAATGAAGTCCTTGAGAACTTCAATCTTTTCTCCATTGATAAGAATGTTGTTTATTGGTTCAGTGGTGAGGATTTTTGTTTTCTTGACATTGAGATGCAATCCATACCGAAGGCTATGCTCTTTGATCTTCATAAGTAAATGTTTCATGTCCTCTTCACTTTCAGCAAGCAAGGTTGTATCATCGGCATATCGCAGGTTGTTAATGAGTCTTCCTCCAATCCTGATGCCATGTTTTTCTTCATAGAACCCAGCTTCTCATATTATTTGCTCAGCATACAGGTTGAATAAGTACAGTGAAAGATCACAACCTTGTTGCACACCTTTCCCAATTTTAAAACATTCAGTATTCCCATGCTCTGTTCGAACAACTGCTTCTTGGTCTAGGTACAGATTTCTCAGAAGTACAATTAAGTGTTCTGGAATACTCATACTTCTCAATGTTGACCATAGCTTGTCGTGATCCACACAATCAAAAGCCTTCGTGTAGTCAATAAAGCATAGGTAAACATCCTTCTGGTATTCTCTGCTTTCAGCCAAGATCCATCAGACATCAGCAATGATATCTCTCATTCCCCGGCCTCTTCTGAATCCAACTTGAACCTCTGGAAGTTCTCTGTCAATGTATGATTGTAGCCGTTTCTGTATTACCTTTAGCAAAACTTTACTCACTTGAGATATCAGAGAGATTGTCTGATGATTTCCGCATTCTGTTGGGTCACCTCTCTTTGGAATGGGCACAAATATTGATCTCTTCCAATCAGTCGGCCAGATAGTTGTCTTCAAAATTTCTTGGCAGAGATAAGTGAGTGCCTCTTGTGCCGCCTCACTTTCTGGTAGTATAGTGGTTGTGAATTGGTAACTTCAAGGTAACCTCAAGGTCAGCAGTTTGAAATCACCAGCGGTTCCACGGGAGAAAGATGAAGCTTTCGGCTCCGGTAAAGATAGATTTACAGCCTCAGAAACCCTGAACAGGGTCGCTATGAGTTGGAACCGGTTCCATTGCACATAACCACCATCACCATCATACTTCTACCTGGAACTTCTTGAAGGACAACAGAATTATAAGCTAACAGGGCACTGTCCAGCAATCAGTGGTAGTAGTGATAGTGATTCTGTGCCGTAGAGTTGGTTCCGACTCATAGCGACCATTGTATAGGGTTTCTGAGACTGGAAATCTTTACGGGAGCAGACACAATCAATAGTACATAGAAATTTCTACATTGACAGGGAGTAGCAGCTGCGTTTCTTCACTTCTCCTAAAGTTTTGAGGTGCTATTCATTCACGTGTGGAGTCTCTAGGTTGTGCAAATGGTGAATGTGCTCAACAACTGACCAAAGGTTACAGGTTCAAGTCCACCCTGTAACTTGGCACCTCAGAAGACAGTCTTAGTGATCTGCTTCTGAAAAATCAGCCATTCACAACCCTGTGGAGCATAATTCTATTCTGACTCACATGAGGACATCATGAGCTAGAACCGATTTGACAGCTACTTCTTTCTTTTCTATCCAATTACATAGGAATTAGTCACTGACTTCCTCCATTGCATGTTTTCAAAGAGCTTTCATATGTCCTAAGGCACACAACAACAAATTGGGCGTATGCGAACGAAAAGATATTTTATCAAGATAATAAAAGATATCAGTAAGAAAACATTTCTTAAGATTTCCTTGATGGTTTCTTTGTTTTCACTAATTTTATTTTATTAAATTCCTTCTTCAGTAACTGTCTTTTATTTGAACACCAATATCCTGGATGATACGTCTGCATGAAAAGCTGAATTAACAATAATACTAAAAACCACAGTAAACCGCATTAAATGTGGTAAAAGGATGAGCCATGGGTGAACGATCTTTTGTGTAAGTCATAGAATAATTCTTCAATTATACAATGACATTTAAAAAGCAACAAGCTACAAAAGAACATTTTTAAAGGATAATCGCTAAAGAAAAATACTATGAATTTTCATACAAAAAAAATCAGGCTACTTTTGTTTTTGCATTCTCAATGTAAATTTTAATTGTTATGGTCTCTTTGGTTAATAATGCTAGTTAAACATATTGCTGATTTTGTTGTTGTTTTTAAGTGCCTTCAAGTCATCTTCAACTCAGAGACCATGTAAAGCATGGGTGGGGAAACTATTTTTCTTTCAATATTTATAACATCATTTATAGGCCATACAAAATTATCCACTTAAAAATTAGTCTGTTATATTTGGTCAAACACTTAATTAATTCACCCCTAATGTGATGATTGAGTCCCGGTGTGGCGCTGTGGGCTAATGCGTCAGATGGCAAAGTCGTTTGAACTGCAAGATCAGCGGTTCAAGCTTACCAGCTGCTCCTTGGAAACCATATACAGGGTCGCTATGGGTTGCAACCGACTTGATGGCAATTCACAACAACAACAATGTGATGACTGAGTCCTAGTGTGGCACTGTGGGCTAATGCGTCAGACGGCAAAGTCATTTGAACTGCAAAGTCTGTGGTTCAAGCTCACCAGCTACTCTTTGCAAACCTTACACAGGGTCGCTATGGGTTGGAATCGACTCAACGGCACTTAACAACAATGTGATGGCTGGAGTCCTGGCATGGTGCTGTGGGTTAATGCGCTGAACTGCAAAGTTGGTTTGAATTTCAAAGTTGGCAGTTCAGGCTCACCAACTGCTCCTCAGAAATCCTATATAGGGTCACCATAAGTTGGAACTGACTCTACAGCACTTAACAACAACAACAACATCAATGTGATGGCTGGAACTGAGGTTTCCTTGGCAAGGCCAGACCAAATTATTTCAAGGGACTTACATGGAATCCTGGTGTGGCACTATGGGTTAATGCAATGGACTTCAAAGTTGTTTGAACTTCAATGTCGGTGGTTCAAGCTAACCAGCCACTCCTGGGAAACCCTATACAGGATGCTATGGGTTGGAACCGACTCAACTGCACTTAACAACAACAACATGTGGTGTTCAGGCCAGATGTTCTGCATCCCTGCTGCATAGGGGTTCCAAGGATTGGCTGGTGGGTTTGAAAAGCCTATCTGTGGTTAGCAGTCCAGTGCTTATCCTATAGCACCATACCAGGATGATGGCAGGAACTAAAAAGGGTGTGTGTATGTATGTGTGTGCATGCATGTGAGGCTGCCCAAAACAGAACTCCAATATTCTTACATTCTTACTGGAGTTCTTTGTTCCTAATTATCTTATAGCTTCTTGGTAGGAATTCACTCTTCTGTAGCTTAATGCTGTTCATTCCTGAGTGAAAAGGTAGAGTTAATAAGTAACCTTTAGAGATATCTTGAAAATAGGTTATGTCATTTTGCCAGAGACTAACAAGGGATCAGGTGCTGGTAAAGTAATAGTTTTGGAATCAAAATATCAACATGAGATAATTTTCCAGTCCTTCACTGACCTCTAAAATCTGCCAGTCCTCCTTTCCCTTTACTTTCTTTCCAAGAATGATGCATTTCCAAGACACTGGGATAAATGACAAGAATGTGGGGATGTAAGGGAAGGCCCATTAAACTGAAGAGTTTTTGTATATCATGTGAACTCTTCGATTTCCCATTTTCTATAATATCTTTGGAATCCTGGTGTAGTGCTGTGGACTAATGCGTCAGACTGTAAAGTCATTTGAACTACAAGGTCGGTGGTTCAAGCTCACCTGATGCTCCTTGGAAACCCTATACAGGGTCACTATGGGTCGGAATTGACTCGATGGTACTTAACAACAATGACAATAATATCTTTGGAGTCCTGGTGTGGCACTGAGGGTTAGAGCAGTGGACTGCAAGATTGGTTTAAACTACAACATCAGCAGTTCAAGCTTACCAGCTGCTCCTCAGAAACCCTATACAGGGTCACCATGAGTCGGAACTGACTCGATGGCACTAACAACAACAGCAACGTAGTATATTTAGCCTATAAATGCTATCCTTCCCTAGGCTCTCACAGGAGAAAACAATGTGAATTTAAAACAAATAACACTGAAATGTTTAATTGCTGAAAGGTTAGACCCATTTGGAAAGAAGAAATGTTTAATAAAAGCTTGCTATCCATCTAAAGCTGATGGATAGCTGACTGAAGATATTAGACTCATTAGATTCACAGTATGTGGGGGGGGGGGGAATTTTTCCCCAGGGAACTTTAGGCAAGATTAAAATATTCTACTTTGTTCAGTTTTTAACCATCTGTAAATATGATCCACCCCCTAGCTCTCACTTTCTTGTACTGTGGTGACTTGCATGTTGCTATGATGCTAAAAGTTATGTCACTAGTATTTCAAATACCAGCAAGATCACCCATGAGGGACAGATTTCAATGGAACTTCCAGACTAAAAAAGAATAGGAAGAAAGGTCTGGCAATCTACTTCTAAAAATTAGCCAATGAAAACGTTACAAATCACAACAGAATATTGTTTGAAGATGAGCTCCCAAGTTAGGAAGGCACTCAAAATACAGTGCCACAAAAATAAATTTGAGCAAACCAGTGATTCTGAAGACAGTGCAGGACCAGGATGTGTTTCTTCCTATTGTTCGTGGAGTTGTCATGAGTCAGGCTAACTTGAATCGGATGGCATAGGATTCAACATGTGAAAGGCCAATGTGCTTCCAGTTGCATTTGTAAACTGTGGAGTAGATTTAAGTGTATCAAAGACTATTGTAAGTTTAAAAAATGCCTTACTAATGAAAAGATTTCCTAGAACATGTGGTAATATAGGAAAAGGCTTTTGTATACAAAATGATGAGGTAAGCAAAGTCCTTGTAATAACTGGAAATAACAGCCACTATGTAGAGAGGAATGCAGCCAGTTTCTACTCCTCATATCACAGTGAAACTTACCTGAAGATGCACAGTATATGATTAAAGCAAACACCAACAACAACAACATATGAGGGGGCTTCAAAAAGGTCATGGAAGGAATCTGTTATCATTCAATTCCATTTCTCCATACACATTCAGAAGCCCTCTAGCATGTCTAGGAAGAAGCGACTCATCTGGTCTAACTGTTATCCTCTAAAGACTTGTCCTCAAATTCAGTTTACATGCAAGGTCTGAATTCCTATCCCTGGAAATTGTAACCCTACTTTTCAAGTTAAAAATAAGAACATGTGATCTGAAGTCCGGTGTAGTGCTGTAGGAGGATACACTGGACAGCAAAGTTGGTTTGAGCCACCAAGTTGGCTATTCAAACTCAACAGCCCTATGCAGGGTCGCTATGAGTCAGAACCGACTTGATGGTACTTAACAACAACAACAACAGTCTGAAGTATTGACTTTGCTGTAAAAGTGTGAAGACATGCAGCCAGAGAAATAGGAAGAGTAAGATGAAAAAAAATAATAAAATTGGAATTCTCAGCAAATAGAGACTTAAAAATGGTGCTGCCAACACAGGGATTCTGCCTTATGTATGCATCCATTCTAGTGCTTGGACTTGTTAATGACACACAACATGACTAGATATTATCAGAAGAAAGAAACAAATAAAAATGACTGATCTCTGAAATACAATTATCTTCAGGCGGGTAGCTATCAATTCCACCCTAAGCTGAAAGAAAAATTATGACTGACAATACTGAGCATGTTTAACACTTGGCTATGTGTCAAGTGGAAAAGAACCTAGCTGCTTAGATTTTCTTCCCTAGACAACTTCAAAAGGGCTCTAAATTAAGTTGTTTAGAGCTCATCTTCATGGTGCATCATCTACTGTTGCCACAAGAGGGCCCAGCAGTATAAATGATTCTGGACATCTACTTAGACTAACACTTCAATAGACCAACAAAACCAAGCCACAGTAAGAAATAGGGTATCAAACATTAACCTTACTGGATGCACCCTCAGATCCAGGCTGGCTTTAGTAGCAATCAAAAACAGAACAATTTGCTGTTTTACCTTATTTGCAAGCTAACAAGAAGCCTGTCACATTCTCTGTGATGCTGACAGCATGCACGTGACCCCTAGGTCAAAGAAACACAGTTGGATGGCTCACAGAAGATGCTATCGTGTGCCAGCATTGTTTGGTGCCAGTTGGTCAAGGGTCACTTCCCATGTTCTTCAAGCCCAATTCCCTTGTGTGGAATGATACAGAGGCTAGGTGACAACTATGTGTCATAGGCTGTATTACGGAAGAGGAACTTGGAGCTTAGGGAATCTGAGATTTTGTAATGACAAGAGTTCTGGTGTGGCGCTGTAGGATCAACAGTGGACTGTGAACCATGAGGTCAGCGGTGCAAAGCTCCTTGGAAACCCTAAACTGGGTCTTTATGAGTCACAGTCGACGCCATGGCACTAAACAACAACAACAAGTTCTGGTATGATGCTGTGGGTTAATGTGTTGGACTGCAAAATCAGTTTGAATTGCCTCAGAAACCCTTTACAGGGTGACTATGCTTTGGAACCGACTAGACAGGACTTAACAACAACAACAAGTACGCATGCCTGTCTTTTGCTTCAGAGATAGGCTATTTCTGTCCTCTAAGATTGTATACTATGCCAACATTTTTACAAAGACAGTCCAGAACTAAGGCAGTCAGTTCTCTGCCCATAAGATGTGCAGAAATGTGAGACTCATAGAGACTTGCCTTCTGACAGTTGCTAAGACTACAGGCAAAGGAGCATTGACCAACCACACGTTATAAGAGTAGCTGAAGGACTCAGACAGCAGAAGCTAGCAAAGGACCCAAATCAACATTCAAATATAAATTCATCATCCAGTAAACTTTAAATAAGTATTGGTTCTGTGCCTGGTATAGGGCTTTGGTTATAGTCAGATTTGATCTTCCTCTTGTCCCTTTGAGGGACATAATTATCTTTTCTCTTTCCTCTAATCCTTTAACAGCCTTCTTAGTCTTTTCATGCCATGGATCTTTTTGATAATCTAGGAAAGTCTATGGTCCCCTTCTCAGGACAATAAATTTTAAATGAATAAGATAAAATATATAAGAAAATAAAGGAATTATAGTTACTGTTATTAAAAATACTGTCAGACAATTTTAAATGGGATTAGGTACTACCTTAGTTAAGCTTTAAATACAATTACCTAGCTATGCATCTGATAAATCCTATGATTTTAAAGCACTAAAGAACCAAATTCTATTTAAAGCTCTCTGCCACACACACAATCCCTGATTCTAAATTGTCCTCTACTTTCTGGAACAATGCCAATATTCAGACAAAGTTTCCTCACTTGAGGTTTAGAAAAGATGCTCACTGAATATGTAGAAGTCATGAGTGTAGACAGGCTAGGAAGAGGGCAGAGATCCACCATGAAGATGTAACATAAAGGTACAGTGTTCAATGTATGCATGCATAAGTGGAAAAGAGCAGCTTTTTGCCCTCCCAGGACCGGGAGGAAGAATCTGGGGAGAAGACAGCTAAGGTTCCTTGGGATATAAGAATGTGAGAGTCAAGGCAATAGGAGAGGGGAAGCCCAAAGAAAGAAACAAAAGTGTGAGATTGTTGGAGATTATAAAATGACACAAGCCATGATGTTTTCATTAACCTCATATGCATGTGAAAGTTGGACAGTGAATAAGGAAGATCGTAGAAGAATTAATGCATTTGAGTTACGGTGTTGGAGGAGAATATGAAAAGTACCAAGGACTGCTAAAAGAACAAACAAATCTGTGTTGGAAGAAGTACAGCCAGAGTGCTCCTTGGAAGCTAGGATGGCCAGACTTCATCTCTCATACATGCTTTGGATATATTATCAGGAGAAAACAGTCTTTGAAGAAGGATTTTTGGTAAAGTGGAGGATCAGAGAAAAAGATAAGACCCTCCAACTTGCTGGATTGGCACAATGACAGCAACAATGGGCTCAAAGGTAGCAATATTTGTGTGCTTGGCACAGATCAGGCAGTGTTGCATTCTGGTGTACATAGGGTCGCTATGAATCAATACTGACTCAATGGCACTTTACAACAACAAAACACTATAAATTGTTTAAAATTGCTGAGTGGAAAATTGTTGTTAGCTGCCACTGAATCAGCCTGACTCATGCGGACCCCTTGAACAACAGAATTAAACTGCCTAGTCATGCGCCCTTCCCATGATTGGTTAGTGATTGACTCTACAGCTCCACAGGGTTTTCACTGGCTGGTTTTTCAGAAGTAGATTGTCAGACCTTTCTTTCTAGTCTGTGTAAGTCAGGAAGCTCCATTGAAACCTGTTCAGCAACACAGCAACATGCAAACCTCCATTGATATTAAGCCAGTGGCTACACGTGAGGTCTGTGGGCGGTGTATTGACCCTGGGTCTCCCACATCTAAGGCAAGAATTCTACCACTGCCTGCTGGTAGTGGAGAGACATGAGGCTTGGAAAGCAGTCCGTGCCGGATCAAGGATATCTATAGGCAGGACTGGCAATCAACCCTTACCTACTGGAATGACAGACAGCTGTTTTGTAATAAAATAAAATGCTCTTTAATGGTTTGGCAAATAGTAGCTATCTGAAGGCTCCTATAATACCTCTCTACTACTCAAATAACCTCATTGCCCATTTTATCTCTACCTCCCCCAAATGCAGAAATTAAAAGATTAATTCTCAGCACATCAAAGGAGTTGCTAAGTGCTATACCCACATTACAGCAGGTCTTTGTTTTCATTAGTGAATGCTCACACTGTAGCTTGGAGACATCAAGGTCAATTGGCAATGACAAATGTTCTAATCTTACTTTGGTGAGTAGCAACTGGGATCTTAAACACTCCTGAGCTGAGTCGTAAGAACTCCATACTCCTGGTGTGGCACTGTAGAATCAGTGCTGGACTGTGAACAAAATCAGCAGTTCAAAACCCCCTTGGAAACCCTATACAGGACCACTATGAGTTGGAACCAACTTGAAGGCAGTTAACAACAAAAACAACATTGGTTTCTCTTTATCTAGAGCAAAGAAAATCAAGGATGCATGGAAACAGTTAATGCATCCCATGAACACCAGTCTTCTAGATTCTGAGAACAGAATAGTTAGTTAATAATGTCTAATATTGAATGCTGTGAAAGGGAGCACATTAAAAGGCCCTGGGTAGAGTGGGAGAAAAATGTGGAAAAAAATCAAGAAAAAACAGGCTTATTGGTCTGATAGAAACTGATGGAACCCCTGAAACTATGACCCTTAGCTAACCTTCAGGAACTGAACTGAACTCAATGTTCAGCCACACAATACACCATCTATGAGGTGAACAAAAGCACCAGGAGGATACACAGATCTCAAAATAATTAATCCTTTCATATAAAAACAGCTACATGTGCTCAAGGACAAAGTTCAGAAGGAGGAGAACTGGAAACAGGAAATATAGGGAGGAAATGGGGATGAGTGGTGTTACACTGAGGACACTACAATCAATAATGTGAAACAAAATGTGCATGAATGTTTGAATGGAAAACTGATCTGCTCTGTAGCCTTCACACAATTCACAATAAAAAGTAAAAACAAAAACAAAAAAAAATTCACCATAGCACTATGACTCGCTATGAGAAAATCCTTTCACCAAGGATCCTTAGCATCACTTCATAATTTTGCCCTAGGGCAGTGTGCCAAGTTAGTCTTCCTTGATTCTGAACCTCTGCTAGGGGTCACAACAGCTTTTGAAAAAAAAATGATAGGGGGATGATGCTGAGGTTTTCTTCCAATGACTAGGTAGCACTGATGTCTTGGTCCTTTAATTACAAGCTGTGTGCTTATTTTCAGAATCCCAAAGTTCTGAGTCATCACTTGTCTGTGAGTTCATTGTACTATGGTGGCTTGCGTGTTGCCAAGATTCTGAAAGGTATGCCAGTGGTATTTTAAATACCAACAGGGTCAAGTTTCAGATGAACTTCCAGACCAAGAGAGACTAGAAAGAAGGAGAGATGGGATACTTGTAACTATTTAGTCACTAAAAAAACTTATGAATAGTAGTGTAACACTGTCAACTAGCACCAGAATATTCACTGAACATGATGAAGAGCACAGAATATTGCCAGATATTGTGCCAGAAGAGAAGTCCCTCAGGTTGGAAGGCATTCAAACTACGACTGGAGAAGAGCTGCATCGTCAAGGTAGAGTTGATAATGATGAAGTGAACAGAGTAAACCTTTCAGGACCTTCATTTGTTGGGGAACATCTCAAAATGAGAAACAACTGTAAAGATCCATTGATAATTGGAACATGAAATACACAAAGTATGAATCTAGGAAAATTGGAAGTTGTCAAAAGTGAAATGGAGCACATAGACATCAATATCCAAGGTATTAGTGAGCTGAAATGAACTGGTATTGGTAATTGGAATATGATAACCATTAGTTTATTATGCTGAGAATGTCACAATGAAGAGGAATGGTGGCACATTTATTATCAAAAAGAATATTTTAAGATCCTTAGTGAAGTACAACACTGTCTGTGATAGGATAATATTCATAAGCCTACCAGGAAGACCAGTTATTACAACAATTATTCAAATCTACACACCAAACACTAAAGTCAGTGATGATGAAATTGAAGAATGCCACCAACTTCTTCAGTCTGAAATTGATCAAACATGCAATCAAGATGTGCTGATAATTACTGGTGATTGGAATGCAAAGGTTGGAAATAGAGAGGAAAGATCAGTAGTTGAAAATAAGACTTTGGTGCCAGAAAAGATGCTGGTAATTGCTTAATAAAATTTTGCAAGACCAATGACTTGCTCATTGCAAATACCTTTTGTAAACAACAAAAAAGGTGGTGATACACATGGACCTCACCAGATGGAATACACAGAAATCAAATTGACTATGTTTGTGGAAAAAAGATGGTCCAAAAGCTCCTTATCATCAGTCAAAACAAGGCCAAGGACAGACTGTGGAATAGACCACGATATGAACTTGCTCATATGCAAATTCAGGCTAAAGCTGAAGAAAATTAAAATAAGCCCACAAGAGCCAAAATATGACCTTGAACATATGCTACCTGAATTTAGAGATCATCTCAAGAACAAGTTTGCTGAATTGGATACTAATGACAGAAAACCAGAAGAGCTGTGGATTGACATCAAGAACATCATACAGGAAGAAAGCAAAAGGACGTTATGAAGACAATATAGAAGAAAACCACCAAACTGGATGTCAGAAGAGACTCTGAAATTTGCTTTCCAGCATAGAGATGCTAAAGCAAATGGAAGAAATGAGGAGGCAAAAGAACTGAACATAAAATTTCAAAGCTCAGCTCAAGAAGACAAAACAAATATTACAAATGAAATGTGCAAACTTCTGGAGCTAAAAAACCAAAAGGAAGAACACACTCAGCATATCTCAAGCTGAGGGAACTGAAGAAATAATTCAAGTCTCAACTTGCTATATTGAAGGATTCTATAGGCAAAATATTGAATGATACAGAAAACATCAAAAGAAGATGGAATGTATACACAGAATCACTATACCAAAAAGAAATGGTCCACATTCAACGATTTCAAGAGTTAGCATATACATAGCTACAGAGGGCTATTGTTTAAAGTGAAGCATCCAGCTGATACGAAGTGGGGGGTGACGCACAAGAACACCCAAACTTGCAGTTAGTACCCTTATGACCTAGCTTCGATGGCTTGATGATCAGAACTTAAATAGAGGAAGGTAAAGAAATTTGACAAAGGAAACAAGTGTAAATTGCTACAATTTGATGAACTTGACCTATACTTATGGAGGTAATAGCTCAAAATACCAACTGAGAGGGAAGGAGTCTTCACATCAAGTATCAATCTTATCCCCTCTGTATATAGGATAGATAGGGACAGGCAACTTAGACATTGGCTACCTAAAATGGGGGTAGGATGGCTTTAAAGTCACAAAGTGATTGGCTTACAAGTTTTCAAGAGGGAATTTAGTTTCAGAGTGTGCAGGGGAAGGTAGAATCCCCACTGAATTGTTCCCGTCTTGTATAGATGGGTCTGATGAAAGGAGATGGGGATAAGATTCTTATGATTCAATAGTGAGCAATTGTTATCATGACTAATTGTGACTGTCACAACTGTAAAGGTAGAAGTTTTGTAACAAAAAGGGGAGAGTAGTTAATCTTACATTCTAGGAACAGAGGACCTAGGACCATCAAGGGAGAAGAGCATGAGCAGAATATGGGACCCTATCCAGAAAACAGATCCAGCAACACCAGAGATGGAGGCAGAGATGATGACATGGAGAGATAGAGCAGCTGAGGACTCTAGACTCATGGAAAGAGAAAGACTGAGTGCTGGCAGCCAGGCAGCAGGCTTGCAGAATGTGGCTTTGGGTTGTTTAAATGATTATATATTCCTAAGTGTTTTTGTGTACATCAAAAAACAAAACAAAAACAAAAACCTAGAGGTAATAAAAGCAAATAATATTGAATGGTGATGCAAAGAGGAGATTGTAGTAATTGTAATGAAACAAAATATGATAGGATGAGTGCAAAACTGATGTTCTCCCATGTAAACTATCACTCAATTCACAATAAAAGCTTTAAAAATAAATAAGTACAGCCAAAATGCTCCTTAGAAGGTAGGGTGGACAACATACTTTGTCTTTCATACTTAGAATATATTATCAGGAGGGACCAGTCCCTGGAAGAGGACATCATTCTTGGTAGAGTGGATGGTCAGGGAAAAAGAGGAAGACCCCCAACAAGATGCATTGACACAGTGGCAGAAGCAATGGGCTCAAGTAGCAATGATTATAAGGTTGGCACAGTACCAGGCAGTGTTTTGTTCTGTTGTGCATAAAATCACTATGGGTCAGTACTGACTGGAAGGTGCCTAACAACAACAGCAACAACACAATTCTGAAACTCACAGTACTTCGCTAGAAATCAATCCAAAACCATTTATGAAATGGTCGATATAATGTTAACATTTCTAATAACTTCTCAACTAGTATTTATGAGAAAGCAAAGAAAATAGAATTAAAGAGAAATAATAAGAGAATTCTCCCAAAATATTTGAGATTCTCCTCTTTCTATCACACTGCAACATGTGAATTATTCAGATAATTTGAATATTCTATTTATTCCAAAATTAATTGCTTATTTTGTGTTCTCTTCAGAAAGGACTATAGGATGTTTTAGCATTAATTTTTCATTTTGGGGCCACTAAATCTTACACTGAACTTGGTATATGAGAGATGGTCAATAAAATACTAAGGATATTAAAAATTAGTTTTTTGGACCTGTACATTAATAATACCAAGATGTCAATATGGCTATAGTTTGGTAGATTCAGTGAAAACATTGGTGCGAATCCGAGTGTCCTACAAAGCCTTAAGGAAAATAGATGCTAGTAACAAATTGAAAAGTACTATCTGGATAGGATAAATTTCCCCCATAGACAATATGCCTGAGCTCTGGTAGTATAGTGGTTACAAATCGGACTGCTAACCTCAAGGTCAGCAGTTCGAAACTAACTTCCACTGGAGAAAGATGAGGCTTTTTGCTCATGTAAAGATTTCCAGCCTCAGAAACCCTGTACAGGATCTCTCTATGAGTTGGAACTGACTCCACGGCACAGAACCACCACCACCACGGCCATAGTTTTTAAATGAACAAAGGGGTTTTGCATATATTAAATCACTTAAGCATTTAAAATTAGTTAAGAAATAAGAAAATAGATTAAAGGAAAAATAAAAACTGTTCTTAACTTCATAGAGCTTGTACAACTGTTCAAATGAAACTGTATATAAACTTGAAACTTTATTTACAAAAGGAATGTCTCCTTAAGGAAAGAAGATTAGTTATGCTAGGGAAGCTGACATTGTGATGGGCAAGAGGTCTCTTTGTAGATTCTATCTTCCTCCTTAGGACCAATTGCCTGCACATGTCATAAAAATTCTGTCGCTAAGTTGGCTAGCCATTTTTTTTTATGTTATTCTGATAAAATCTAAAATGATAAGAACAATTGCCACTTATTAAGCACAGCTCTGTTGGCACTGTGGGATAAACATTGGTTTGCTAACCAAAAAGTCAGCAGCTCACACTCACCAGCAACTTCTTGGGAGAGAGATGAGATTGTTTTTTCTCTGTTAAAGTTACTTCACTCAGCAGAACGAACTTCCCAATTTTAAATTGGTTCTCTATATATTAAGAAACACTTTCGTGTTGTTTTATCTAGTTGAGTGGGTCAATAAAACAAACAATAAAATTGCCAATGAGGTCAGTGCCACATGGCATATGAGTGTTCAGTGTTAGACCAAACTAAAAGCTTTTTAAAGATCCTAAACTTTTAAAATTTAGAAGTAGCATTATTGCTCGTTGCTCATCTTCTAAGAAATGAAAATGTATGCAATAATTAGATGAGCCCTGATTTACAAGTACTAAGTTTAGGCCAAGATGGCTAGGCTTCGTCTCTCATATTTTGGACATATTGTCCGAGAGAACAGTCGCTGGAGAAGGATGTCATGCTGGGTAAGGTGGAGGGTCAGAGAAAAAGAGGAAGACCCCCAACGAGATGGATCAGCCAGGTGGCATCATTGATGGCGTCAAGTGTGGCGGCGGTAATGAGGTTGGCCCAGGATCAGACATTGTTTCGCTCTGCTGTGCATGGGGTCGCTATGAGTCGGTTCCGACTCGATGGCACCTGACAACAACAACAAGCTTAGGTTGCTAGTCTTAGTTCCATTAACAAAGTGAGTTAGCATCCGTAAACCACTTCATCTCCTAGAACATCTTCTTCAAGTAATACAATTTGTTATCATAAACTCACTTTCTTTCGTGCAATTCTTAAGCCACTCCTTCCTGAACCCACAGTCCCCAGAATGGTATCTCCCACCCTAACGGTGCGGATTTGTGAAAAAATGACAAGTTGTGCTCATTTATCCATTGAGATCTAGGGATCACCATGTCTTGAGATTTCCACTCCTGTCAACTTTCCTTAGAGAAAATAAGTCCTTTTATGTTCTGGCCTTGCTGTTGGAGACAGAAGAAAAGGCATGTTTGTGTGGCCCCCTGTGGGTGGGGATGGGTAACCAGAGGGCCCCTTATGGGCTGTCCCCCTCCCACCCATGCCCAAGGCCAGCTTCCTGCTGATGAATATGCTGTTTGTATTGTTTTAGAAAACTAGGCTGTTTTGTGAATAAAATGAATGTATCTTTCTGTCAAGGAGAAAAAAAAAAAAAAGACAGAAAATGCATAAAAGACCAAAATGGAAGTCAGAAGAGACTCTGAAACTTGCTCTAGAGTGTAGAGAAGCTAAATCAACTGGAAGAAATGAAGGGGTAAAAGAGCTGAATGGAAATTTTCAGAAGGCAGCTCAAGAAGACAAAATGAAGTATTATAGTAAAATGTGGACCTGGAGTTAGAAAACCAAAAGACAAGAAAACAATTGACATTTGTCAAACTGAAAGAACTAAAGAAAATATTTAAGCCTCAACTTGAAATATTGAGGGATTCTGTCAGCCAAATATTAAATCAAAAAGAAGATAGAAGAAATACAGAACCACTTTCCCAAAAACAAATTATCAATATTCAACCATTTCAAGAGGTAGCATACAATCAAGAGCCAGGGGTACTGGAGGAAGAAGTTTAAGCTGTACTGAAGGCATTGGTGAAAAATAAGCCTCCAGGAATTGATGGAAGACAATTGAAACCTTTAAACAAACTCATGCAACTCTTGAGGCACTCACTCATCTATGCTAAATTACCTGGAGAACCAATAGGAAGAGGTTCAAATTTGTTCCCATTACAAAGTACAGGTGATCCAACAGAATGCAGAAATCATCAAAAAATAACATTAAATACATACAAATAATTTTTTCCTTAAGATAATTAAAAACTTGCTGCAACAGTACATCAGCAGGAAACTGACAGAAATTCAAGATATATTCAAAAGAGAATGTGAAACTAGGGATATATTTGTTCTTTGATGTTATATAGATCTTGGCTGAAAGAATACAAGAAAGATGTCTTTCTGTGCTTTACTAACTATACAAAGTCTTTGAATGTGTGCCTCGTGACAAATTATGAAAAATATCATGGAAAGAATGGGTAGCCGAGAACACTTCATTTTGATCATGAGTTGTTGGTGTTCGGTGCCATCAAGTCAGTACCAACTCATAGCAACCTTATGCACAACAGAACAAAACACTGCCCGATCCTGGGACAACCTCACAATTGTTGCCACCATTGAGCCCATTGATGCTGCCACTTTGCAAATCTGTCTCACTGGGGGTCTTCTTCTTTTTCTCAGACCCTCCACCTTACCAAACATGATATCCTTCATCAGCAGTTTAGCCATCCAAAGTATGAGAGATGAAATTTAGCCATCCTAGCCTCCAAGAAGCATTCTAGCTGCATTTCTTCCAACACAGATCTGTTGGTTCTTTTGGCAGCCCGTGGCACTTTCAATATGCTCCTCCAACACTATAACTCAAAAGCATCAATTCTTCTGAAGTCTTCCTTATTCACTGTCCAGTTTTCACATGCATATGAGGTTATTGAAAATGCCATGGCTTGGGTCAGGTGCACCTTAGTCCTCAAGCTGACGTCTTGGCTCTTCAAAACTTTAAAAAGGTCTTGTGCAGCAGACCTTGACTGCTGCTTCCTTGAGTGTTGATAGTTGATCCAAGAAGAATGAAGTCATTGACAACTTCAATTTTTTCTCCATTGATAAGAATGTTGTTTATTGGTCCACTTGTGAG
>NW_006408815.1:1680363-1681789 GCF_000296735.1 Chrysochloris asiatica | reverse complement strand
CAAGGACATTGTGATCTTACATGACAATGCACATCAGCACACCTCAGCCCACACTGTTCACACTTTGTAAACACTTCTTTTTGAGGTGTTAAAATATCCTCCCTATAGCCTTGATCTTGGTCCATTAGATTTTCACCTGTTTGGACCCCTGAAAGCAGACCTTTGAGGATACAGATTCACCTCTGATGAAGTAGGGAACACAGCAGTGCATTTGTGACTTGTAGCTCAGCCTAAAACATTTTTTAATAAGATAATATAAAAGCTTGTTGACAGATGGACAAAGGGTATTGAAAAGCAGGGAGATTATGTTGAAAAAATGATGTATTTGTCTTTCTAAAAGTTGATTAAAATAAATTATACAGGTGGAGTGCGGATAATTTTTGACTCAATCTCATGCATTGGACCTATCTAAATACACTTTCAACAAAGTACCTGAGACAGGTCATTGTATGCACCATGGATACGTCTTCTTTGGTGTCTACATCGTACTGATGCTTCTTAATGAAAAGTTTAAAATCTCATGAAACGAGCATGGTTTGATCAAATGTATAACAGAGAAAAGAAAGTATATTGGCTTCCAAAGTCATCCTTTGCTATCCTTGGCTATGAATCCTGGCATTATTTTCTGTGTTATAGACTAAGAAAAGAGCTTTGTTGAATGGTGCAATTATAATACAAATAATAAAAGATAACACAAACATATGTAAAAAATAACAAAAAATCAAGTGATAAGAGCAGGCAGGGTCTGTTGCTATCTAGAGAATTATATGCACTTCTGTATGTTACATCTCAAGACAGGCAGAGCACACCTACATGATACTAACATTACTATGTTGTTGTTGTTGTTGTTAGGTGCCATCAAGTCGGTATTGACTCATAGTGACCTTATGCACAGCAGAAGGGCCAACCTCACTTCTGTTACCATGCTTGAGTCCATCGATGCTGCCACTTGGCCATTCCATCTCGTTGGGCGTCATCTTCCTTTTCTCTGACCCACCACCTTACTAAACATGATATCCTTCTCCAGCAACTGGTCCCTCTTGACAATATGTCTGAAATATGAGAGATGAAATTTGGCCATCCTGGCCTTCAAGGAGCACTCTGACTGCACTACTTCCAATACAAATCTATTGGTTCTTTTGGCAGTGCATGGCACTTTCAATATTCTCCTCCAACACCATAACTCAAAAGCATCAATTATTCTACAGTCTTCCTTATTCATTGTCTAGCTTTCGCATGCATACAGGTTATTGAAAATATCATTGCTTGGGTCAGGCGCACCTTAGTCCTCAAGGTGACATCTTTGTTCTTCAACACTTTAAAAAGGTCTTGTGCAGCAGATTTGCCTAATGAAATACGTCATTTTATTTCTTGACTGCTGCTTCCATGAGTGTTGATTGTTGATCCAAGAAGAATGAAGTCCTTG
>NW_006408815.1:1672987-1679028 GCF_000296735.1 Chrysochloris asiatica | reverse complement strand
GTTCTTCAGATGATCTCTAAATTCAGGTGGGATATATTCAAGGTCATGTTTTGGCTCTCGTGGACTTGTTTTCATTTTTTTCAGCTTCAGTTTGAGTTGCATATGAGTAATTGATGGTCTGTTCCACAGTCTGCCCCTGGCCTTGTTTTCATTGATGATATGGAAACAGACTGAGAGAAAGAATAAACTCCTACATGACATGAGCATGTCACTCTGGAAAGATACATGATGAAAAAGATTTACAAGACGACTTTGAGTTGATCAGAGTGTAAATTTAGTGAAGGTGAAATTTTAGATTTACGAATGGGATGGAAAATACCAATGTATGCCCATGTTGTTCTTGTTGTTAAGTGTCATCAATTCAGTTTTTATTCATCGTGACCTGAATTCATCACATCTTAGGTGTGGCTGGTGAGTTTGACCTGCTAACTTTGTGGTTAACAGTCCACTGCCTATCCTACAGCATGGTATTTCAAATGTAACAGAAGCTAAAAATACAGATGTCCTTAAAGCATGTCTGTATAAAGTAATGAAAGATTAATCCATGATAGATTGTTATAATAAAGTTTAAGATTTGCAAATGGAAGGAAATGGAACAGAATAACACAACGTCTTTTGGTTTGTGTTTTTGTTTTACAGGAAACGGAATGAAAACTGGTCTAAACAATTCATTTATCTGTTCTCATGACATTTTTCATTCTTGGTTTAGCATCACAGCAGAAAAGAAATCCATTCACTTGAGATTGTGTGTTGTTGTTACGTTGCATACTCAATCCTGCACAATCCTCACAATCATTGTGCTGAAGCCCTTTGCTGCAGCCACAGTATCAGTCACTCTTATTGGGGGGCTTCCTCTCTTTTGCTGACCATCTATCAAGTGTGATGTCTCTCTCCAGGGACATGGTATCTTTGTAAGAAAGACAAGCTCATGCCATACTTACTTCTAAAAAGTATTCTGACTGTACTTTTTCCAAGATAGATTGTCCATCCTTTTAGCAGTCTACAATATATGAGGGTAAGTAAGATAGTATTACTGCTACTAGGCTTCCAGTTTGTACATGCGTGGATTCCAAATAAAACATGTTTAAGGACATCCCTGTGATCAGTGTATAGTTGCAGATGCCTCAGTAATACTCTTGTCTTAGTCTTGTTAGGGTGCCTTCAAAAAATATATAACTTTTGTGACATGGAAAGAAAATAATTTTGAGGTCAGGGGTAATATGAAACCTTAAACAAAACTCAAGTGGATATCTTCCCAAATTACTGAAGCTTTGTAACAAGTTTAAAGGTATGTTGCAACAAATAAAATAAGTTTTTAGATGGGTCAAGCGTTTTAAGACAGGTTAGGATGACCTCAAAATTGAGCCAAGTGAGGAAAAACCATCAACTGCAATCAATGAAGTTCAGAAACCAGTGGAAGAAGAGTATTGAATTACCATTGATGCAATAGTTAATGAAGTTGGTATCTCACATGGTTCAATATGTTCAATTTTAAGTGGGCGTCTTGACCTCAGCAAGCTTTCAGTTCAATGGGTGCCACAAGTATTGCGTAAAGATCAGCTAGTGGAAAAAGCTGGTATTTCAATCAGCCTTTTAAGCAAGATAAAAGCTAAAGTATACGATTTTTTTTTAAAAATTTGAATGAATGCAATGAAGGCTGAGTCTTAGATTTATCAGTACAATCCAG
This sequence comes from Chrysochloris asiatica, assembly GCF_000296735.1. Taxonomy (NCBI): domain Eukaryota; kingdom Metazoa; phylum Chordata; class Mammalia; order Afrosoricida; family Chrysochloridae; genus Chrysochloris; species Chrysochloris asiatica. The sequence continues at coordinate 1,677,341 of NW_006408815.1, read as the reverse complement.
AAAGCAAGATCCAGTCAAAACAGCTGCATCCGAGATCTTCAGGTCCAACTAAATTCAAGACAGCAAGGTTAGCTCAGAAAGTTATGGTGACAGAGTCTGGGGATTCTAAATGAGCACGTTGACAGATTTTCTTGAAGGACACAATACAATCACAAGGGCTTATTATGAAGATGTTTAAGAAAATCAAAAACCACATGGGTGAGAAAAAGGTCAGGAAAGTTGCACCAAGGAATTTTTTTCCTGACAACAAGGCGCCTGCCTATTGTTGCTGTTGTTGTCCAGTGTTTATCCTGCAGTGCCACACCAGGACCACGGAACATCTCGACTCTGTAACACATGAGGTCATCATAAGTCAGAATCGATCCAGCTTTCCAAATCTTCTGTCACTATTACCTTTTTAAAAAGAACATGTTCATGATCTTACCTAACTTGGGACGCAAAACAAGGTAAATTTTTTCAAAAGCAAAAAAAGCTGGAGTATATTTCTGCTCTTTTTATCAAGTTTTTAGGATAATGCACTGAACCACAAGGTTGGTTTGAACCTCAAGGTTGGTGGTTTTAAACTCACTAGCTGCTCCTCAGAAACCCTATACAGGATCTCTGTGAATAGCAACCTACTTGATGACAGACACTTAACAACAACAATGAAACTGTTTAGTAGTCATTCCAGAAAATACAGTCTGCCTGTCATTATTGTTTGGTACCTTTGAGTCAGTTTGATTCACAGCATCCCTATGCCCAATAAAGTAAACACCACCTAGTCATCCTCACAATTGTTGTGTTTAAGCCCATAGCTGTTGCCACTGTGTCTCTCCATCACATTGAGTGTCTTCCTCTTTTATTCTGACTCTTCACTTTACCTAACATGATGTCCTTCTCCAAGGACTGGTCCCTTCTGACAACAAATTCAAAATATGAGTCTCTGGGAATTCAAGAACTTGTGAGAAGTTTGTGAAAAGACTTTGAGAAACAGAAAGCTTGCTCCAGTGTGTTCAGCAAAGCTTTGAAATGCATATTGCCCAAGGCTCTTGCAATTTCACTCCGCAATTTAAATTGCAGGTAATTACCTGCAAATACTCAAATAGTCCCTAGGACTGTTTACTTCAAAACCTTTGAAGTCCACAGTACTTTTGAATTGCAGATTTCATGGTAAATATTTTCAAAAACAATGCGTAGGTGTACCTTTCTTACATCTGAGATATTTTCTTCACATATTAGATTGAAAGCTCTTCATTGTCATGTAATAGCTAAATAAGAATGACAAAAAATATATATATTCAGAATGCTTCAGAAGCATTGTGATAGGAATGGCACTTTACAAGTATTGCTCTGAAGTTATCTAAAATAATAATAATAAAGGTTGCTTGTGATTCTTGATGTGGAACAATATAGATTTGGATTTCTATGAAAAATGAATAGGAACAACTAGTTATTGCCATCACTGTTTGTCAGTGTAATTAGGGACTTCTTTATCATTCTTCCTTTTTCTAGAGATGTTCAGCTTTGAGCATTTTCTCTGTGTTAATTTCAACCTTCTCTGGGCTCCTCTAGCACTTTACATACATGGCATAATGGGTTAACAGTTGGACTGCTAACCAAAAGGTCAGTAGTGCAAATCCACCACAGGATAAAGATGAAGACTTTTTGGTCCCATGAGAATTTACAGTTTCAGAAACCCCATACAGGGTCGCTATGAGTTAGAACCACTTGATGGCACTTAACAACATAATACAGTAGCAGTCATAGTTTCTCAATTATTAGTATTTTTTTATGAGTATGCCTTTCTTTTCTCCTCCTTCATTGCAACCTGTCCCACACCAAAAACTCATCTATTTACATCAGTATTTTCAGGGCCTAGTGCATTGCCTGGGAGCTCTGGTAGCTTAGTGATTACGAATCGGGCTGCTAACCTTAAGGTCAGCGGTTCGAAACTTCCAGCCGCTCCGTGAGAGAAAGATGAGGCTTTCTACTCCCGTAAAGATTTACACCCTCGGAAACCCTGTACAGGGTCGCTATGGGTCAGAACTGACTCGACCACACTTAACAACAACAGTGCATTGCCTGGATTCCTGGTGAGACGCTGTAGGATCAGCACTGGTCTGTGAACCGCAAGGTCAGCAGTTCAAACCTACCAGCTGCTCCTCAGAAACCCTATACAGAGTCGCTATGAATCAGAAATGACTCAATGGCACTTAACAACTACAACAACAGTGCAATGCCTGGCACAATTTGGTGCCTTCAATAAATATTTATTGATGCCTTCAATAAATATTTATTAAAGGATTTATTGTGTTTCAGAAATAGATCTATCACCTTGATATTGTTGTTGTTGTTAGTAAGTGCCTTTGAGTCGTTTCTGACTCTCAGTAACCCTATATAGGGTTTCCAAGGAGTAGCTGGTAAGTTTGAACCACCAATCTTGCAGTTCAGCACATTTATCCACAGCACCACACCGGGACTCCATTAATATTATTTATATATTGTTGTTATTGTTGTTAAATGCAGCTGAGTCATTTCCAACTCATAGTTACTCTGTATAGGGCTTCCAAGGAGCGACTGGTGGGTTTGCACTACCAACCTTGTGGTTAGCATTGCAGTGGTCATTCTACAGCGCCACGGAAAATCAAGTAAGAGAGGTTACTTTTCCATGTTTTGCTATAATTGTGCAATAGATTATACTGAAATCTGGCAACTATACTCCTCTTGATATAAGGACAAAAGGGACCCAGAAGTCAGGATTAAACATGAGTCACTTATTGACTGAAAACTTGTGACTGAAATCCTGAGGAATGTTGATGCCTACTCCCCTCCTTGCTTAAACTATTGTACAGATGCATAGGACACGCCCAGACCACATGACTGAACAGCCATATCCTGGGACATGCGATTAAGAAAGGTCATCCATTAAAATTCTATGTTTTTACTTCCTTGTATGATACTTTAAGGGATAAGCCTTCTAATGGAGCAAAGGAAAATGCTAGCCCCTGGGAGAGGTCTGAGTTACAGTCCCAGAGAACCACGCAGGCTTGACATCCCAGAGTAAGTTCTCTCTGCTCCTATTAGAACTCTCTGTGGTAGACTCCATCTTGAAGAAAGCTGCACATACACACCCAATTAGCATGGCATCTCCTAAACAGCTATTTCATAGAAATCCCTGCCTATCAATATGAATAAACATTTTAAATGTTTAATTGTATTCCCTACATTTTAAATCCCAGTAAAGCTTTTGTTCCAGGAGATGGAGGTTATATAGTGCATTAAGCCTTTCCCATCTCCACTTGCAATAATTTGTAATAAACTTTTGCTCATGTGGGAACTCTGCCTCACATGGCTATTCTAAATCCGTAGAAGGCAAGACTTTTCATGAAGGACAGAGATGTGGTTGGCAATGCCTGTAACTGATTTTGGAGACCACAAAGTGATAAATTTGTCCTGTCACCAAACCTGAGACTACTCAGGAGGGGTTGCCTGAGCCCAGTGAGTGGACAAAAGTACCTGCCAGGGTTGAGTTCTTCCTCTTGTCTCTTTGCCAGGCAAGGCAATCTGTCTTTTCTTGTATTCAAGTCCATATTGTTTTCAGCTTCTGTCTGAACAAAGCCTTTCTCTTTATACTTGTCTTGTATACGTGGGAACCAGTTTTGCCAACTGTGAAGTTCAGCAAGTAGACATATGGATGTCTATTGTTGTTTTTAGGTGCCATCGAGTTGGTACCTACTCACAGCAACCCTATGCACAACAGAGCAAAACACTGCCTGACTTTGCATCAACCTCGCAATTGTTGGTACCTTTGAGCACACGGCTGTTGCCACTTTGCCAGTCCATTTCGTTAGGGATCTTTCCCTTTTTCTCTGACCCTCTACTTTATCAAACATAATATAATTCTCCAGGGACTGGTCCCTCCTGACAACACGAATTGGTTTGTTCCTTTGGCAGTCCATGGCACTTTTAATATTCTCCTCCAACACCATAACTCAAATGCATCACTTCTTCTACAGCCTTCCTTATTCACTGTCTAACTTTCACATGCATATGAGGTTATTGAAAATACCATGGCTTGGGTCAGGAGCACCTTAAGTCCTCACTCTGATATAATTGCTCTTGAACACTTTAAAGAGGTCTTGCGCAGCTGATATGCCTAATGCAATACATTATTTGATTTCATGATTTCTGCTTCCCTGAGTGTTCATGGTTGATCTGGGCAAGAAGGGTTTGACAACTTCAATCTTTTCTCCATTTATATGAATGTTGTTGATTGGTCCAGTGGTGATGATTTTCATTTTCTTTACATTGAGATGCAACCCATACCAAAGGCTGTGGTCTTTGATTTTCATCAGTAAATATTTTAAGTCCTCTT
>NW_006408815.1:1666356-1671922 GCF_000296735.1 Chrysochloris asiatica | reverse complement strand
AGCACATTTCACAATCTCTTCTGACATCCATTTTGGTCTTTTCCTTCTTTATTGCCTTCTTTAATGACCTTTTGCTTTCTTCCTGTATGATGTTCTTTGTGTCATTCCACAGCTCTTCTGGTCTTCAGTCTTCAGTGTTCTAATTCATCAAAATGTTCTTGAGATGATCTCTAAATTCAGGTGGGATATGTTCAAGGTCATATTTTGGCTTTGGTGGACTTGTTTTAATTTTCTTCAGCTTTAGCCTGCACTTGCATATGAGCAATTGGTGGTGTGTTCCACAGTCTGTCCCTGGCCTTCTTTTTGTCTGATGACGTGGATCTTTTCCATCATCTCTTTCCACAAATATAGTCCATTTGATTTCTGTGTATTCCAACTGGTGTAATAATCCATGTATATAATCGTCTTGTATGTTGTTTAAAACAGGTATTTGCAATGAGTAAGTCATTGGTCTTGCAAAACTCTATCATGTGATCTTCAGCATTGTTTCTATCACCAAAGCCATATTTTCTAACTACTCATCTTCTTTGTTTCCAACCCTGCATTCCAATCGCCAATATTAATAATACAATTTGATTGCATGTTTGATCAATTTAAGACTGAAGAAGTTGGTAGAATTCTTCAATTTCATCATCACTGGCTTTAGTGGTTGTTGTGTAAAATTGAGTAAGAGTGGTATTAACTGGTCTTCCTTGTAGGTATATGAATATTATCCTACCACAGACAGTGTTGTACCTCAAGACAGATATCAAAATGTTCTTTGTGATGATGAATCTGACACTATTCCTCTTCAATTTGTCATTTCTAGCATAGTAAACCATGTGACTCTCAGGTTCAAAATAGCCAATATCAGACCATTTCAGCTCACTAAAGGCTAGACTATCGATGTTTATGCATTCCATTTCATTTTCGACAATCCCCAATTTCCCGAGATTCATATTGTGAGAAATTCTCAAGGTGGTCCATCTTCAGGAATAAAGGACTCATGAGATTGCTAGACCAGACATAGGTTGTTAATTCACACTCTGCTATACGTAGTAGGATGAATTGGGGGAAGGGAGGAAAGAAATCTGCTCTAGGACTAAGAACTTTAAGTAAAAACAGTCACTAAGACCATGGGCACCATTCGAGCTACTCTGAGGGGAGAGAAAATGGGATGTTGGGGGGTGTTGTAGAATTGTAAATGAGGAACTGGAGGAGGAGCTTTTTCAAAACAGGGACATAAAACTGTTCGCCTGCTGGCCATGCAGCACATCTGCCTGTGTCTACTGGGTTGGGCACGCAATTTTGCAAAACTGAATTAAAAAAATCTCACTCTTAATAAAATGAGTACAGATTGGATTACTTGAGCATTTGTCGGTATCAAAAATGTTTCTCACAATACCTCATACATTTCATGTTCTGATTATTAATGGATGTTTACAGTGATTTCACTTCATTTTGAGTTGCACCCCAACAGTAAATGAAGGTCCTGAAGGTTTTACTCTATTCCTGTCATCACGGTCAAATCTACTTTGAGGAGGCAGCTCTTCTCCAGGCCTATTTTGTGTGTCTTTCAACCTGAGAGGTTCATCTTCCGGCACTGTATCTGACAATATTCTGGTGCTCTTCGTCATGTTTCAACATTCAGTATTCTGGTGCTGATAGTGTTCCACTGCTATTCATAAGTGTTTCAAGGACTATATATTCGGAAATATTCTATCTCTCCTTCTTCCTAGTCTGTCTTTGTCTGGAAGCTCATCTGAAACCTGTCCACTATGGGTGACCCTGTTGATATTTAAAATACCTGTGGCACAGCTTCCAGAATCACAGCAACACACAAGCCATTACAGTATGGCAAACTGACAGATAAGTGGTGGTGGATGTCTGTAGGGAGACTTAATCTCCTAAAGATACCAGATGTGGGCCAGGTTGAAAGGCTGAAGCCACGACATAGGGGAATAGATATCTGGACATCCACAGTGGTGGTGGTGGTGTACCATGGAGGCGGTTCTGTCTCATAGCGACCCTGTATAGGGTTTCTAAAGCTGTACATCTTTACGGGAGCAGAAAGCCTCATCTTTCTCCTGCAGAACTGCTTGTAGTTTTGAACTGCTGACCTTGAGGTTCGCAGCCCGACTGGTAACATGGCCATATTGAAACTGTAAAATAGTCCAGACCGGATCATCCAGGGAACTCTGCCATTGAGGGCTCTTGCTCAGTCAGATTTAGAAGGACACAGGAAAGGAGCATGTGGCCATAGGTCCCTCCTTGAATAGGCATTTAGCATTTCTTTCACTTCCTTTGCAAGACAGCAGCTCACTCCCATTAAAGATCTTCCACAGATTTGTTTCTGTCTGTGGGGACCCTAAGTGTGTGATTACTGGTAGAAGATTTCCATAAATGTGTGTTACCCTTGGAAGTCTCATTGTTGTCTCTGTGAGTCCCAGGAACCTTTTATCTGGACTGGAGTGTGAGTTGTTTGACCCATGAGTAGGTCCATCTTTGTTCTAATGGGAAGACTCCCACATGAGCTTAGGGCATATGGCAGGTGCATGAGCTATATCTGTAGCCTTGCTGTTGATTGACTTGTTGCTTTCTTAGTCTGGTTCTGTTATTTTATTTTATTTTATTTTTTTCCTTCCAGGAATATTAAGAGACTATGGAGTTCTGGTGACGCTATAGGATAATCACGCAACTGCAAGGTTGGATTCAACTTCAAGGTCAGTGGTTCAAACTTACAAGTCGCTACTCAGAAACCCTATACAGAGTTGCTATGGGTCAGAACCGATTCAACTGCACTTAACAACAGCACCAACAATGACAACATGGTTTAAGGTAGACCAAAAGAGCAATCTAGTAGAAATTGGATCGGCTTCCTGCTTTGCTAATTTCAATGCCTATGTGCTAAGAACATTGAAACCTCTCATTTACCTTGTTAAATGTAGTAACTAAGATTTAAAACTTTACTAAATATTCTTCTTATCTCTAAAGAAAGGTATATAGCTACTTATGTATGTGTATGCCCACTGCTTTGTTTTATATTGTTGCAACATAAAGGGAAACAGGCCTGTTGCTGGCTTCTCTCCCCCCATGAGATTTACGTGGATTCATTTTAAAGAGTGCTCTGTAGAAAAATCGTTTACTCTGATTGATATATGATAAGGCCTTCTAAAGTAACATTCATAAAAATATGCTTTTGCCTCTGGATAGTATTGAATTCATGTTTTTTTAACTTTATTTTAATTCTTTTTCCACATTTGTGTGCTCATGGATTAAATTATTTTAACATTACAGAGAATAGATTAAACGCTCTCATTTCCAAGGGGCTTCATGTTTAAAACAGCTTTGGAACTACTTTGAATTATAGATTGTGGAATAAGTTTCCTTTTTTAAAGCCTTGATATAGGGACTTGAAAGAATTTGACTTCCCATTGCTTGTTTTGATCAAATCACCAGAACCAGTCTAAACATATGCAAATAAATGAACAACCTTATTGTTTTGATTTGTTTTGTTTTGCTTTCCTTAGATGTGAGCCAGAGATGGAGGAAGATAGTTGGAATTCATATGATCCAAGTATTAGTTTAAAGAAAACTAAGTTCCATGCCAATTCAATGTGGAAAGAGCCCAGTGACTCAGTGTTTGAGCATTGGGCTGCTAAATGCAGGGTAGGTTCCAACTCATAATGATCCTGGAGAATGGTTCTGAGGAGTGGCGATTCAAACTGACCTTGCAGTCCAGTGCTTATCCTACAGTATCACACCAGGACTCTTTAATCTAGTCTTTGTTGTTAAGTACCATAGACTTAATTCCAACTCATATCGACCTTATATCGGGTTTCCAAGGGGAAATTGGAGGCATTAAACTGCCGATCTTGTGATTCGCACACCAGTACTGATCCTACAGTGCCACACCAGTTTTGTTGTTATTGTTAAGTGCCATCAAGTCAGTCCGACCCATAGCAACCTTGTATAAAGTTTCCGAGGAGCAGCTGGTGAGTTTGACCCACCAATGCTGCAGTTCAAATGAGTTTGCAGTCCAGGCATTAATCCACAGTGCCATACCAAGAGTCAAGAACATCTCTCCACCAGAACAAAACATCTTTTTTATTCAGTGGGTTTCTGGAAACACAGTAGAGATCATAAGTAAGCACAACTAAGAAGACTTCAAACCAAATCTTTCTTGGAAGAAACACAACCAGAATGCTTCTTAGAAGTAAGGATGGCAAGTCTGTGTCTCTCGTTCTTTGGACATGTTGTCAGGAAGGATTAGCCCCTTGAGAAGGGCATCATGCTTGGTAAAGTCAGAGAAAAAGAGAAAGACCCTTAATGAGATGAAATGACAGAGTGGCAGCAACAATGGGCTTAAACGTAACAATTGTGAGGATGGCCGAGGACCAGGCAGTGTTTTGTCCTGTTGTGGATAAGCACCTAGCTATAACAACAGTAAGTCTTCTGGAAACAATCCCAGCATGTCCACCGGGTGTCCTGGTTATTTGTTCTTTCATATACCTTCTCTTGAGAGAAAGGTGAGATGTTCTGCTCCTGCAAAGATTTACATCCTTAGGTCACTATGAGCCGGAATTGACTCTTTGACCCTTAACAACAACAGGCCTCGTCTAGTTCTCAGTTTTTTTATTTGTCTTTCTTAGCCTGTGGGTCCCTCAGTGCTCTCCTCCTTATCTCTTCTCTATGCCAGTCTACCTTGAAAAGGAGTCCACAGCCTCATACTCACTGGTCTATATATTTTATACCTTATTCCTGGTTCAGCCAATTGTAGTCTCTGTGCAAGACTCAGCCTCACCCTGGACTGAATTCTGCCACCATCAGGGGTAGACCTGGTTTATTTCCTCTATTAGCTAACAAGTGATCCATTCTTTTGTTCTTGTGTTACCTGCATTCCAGTTATAAAGTTGCCCTGGTTTCTATTAAAAAATAAATACAATTATCTTAAGACTCACCAGGAGTTAGGATTAATCCAAAGAAGAGTTGTAGAGGGTCTTGGCTCTATTCTCCTTGCCATACACGCCACCCACATTCTATTTCTCTGCTGCTGTTTTACAAGGGAATTTTATCCCCTGTTTATCCCACAGTGCCACACTAGGACTCCCCTTCACAAACTCTTTTCACAGCTACTTACCAACACCATGGAGTCAGCTCTAACTCTTGGTGACCCCATGGGTGTCAGAGCAGAGCTATGCTCTTAGGGTTTTCAATGGCTCATGTGTCAATTTCCTTCTGAGATGTCTCTGGATAGATTAAACCATCAAACTTAGAGCTACCCATAAAGGAGTTAAGTGTTTACACCACCCAGGGGCCTTCCCACCCATCCTTCAATGTTTGCCACCCACTGTTTTAATAATGATTCCCACCAAACGGAATTTTGAAATGGAATGAGTCCTTCTCAGATTTTAGGTGGTGATGTGCCTTGGAGTCAGTTCTGACTCATAAGTGACCCTGCATAGGGTTTCGAGGCTGTAAATCTTTATGGGAGAAGAAAACCTCATCTTTCTCCCACAGAATGGTTGGTAGTTTCAAACTGCTGACCTTGAGGTTAGCAACCTGATTTATAACCACTAAGCTTAGA
>NW_006408815.1:1664781-1665551 GCF_000296735.1 Chrysochloris asiatica | reverse complement strand
CAGAAGGAAACCCTACACAGGGTTGTTATGAGTCATAACTGACTTGATGGCAGTGGGTTTTGGTGGTTTATACAGTTGGTGACAATTTTATGAGGTCTCTTTAACAACACTTCATTTGAAAGGATTTATGTAATACAATGAAACAATTTCATACACTTATGCTGAGTCAAAGGTAACTAGCCCCAGTCACAATGACATGAAAATGAGCTAATTCTGAAAGTTATTTTATTAGATCTTCTTTTCCAACAGTGAAGGAAAGTACAGATTTTTGTCCCTGATATGCAGGTTTGTCAAAGCTCAGCACAAAGAAATCCCCAAGGCAAATATCTGTGAAATCACCACACTTTTGAAAATTCTGAACAGCATTTGCTTCAAAGCTTGATAGGAATGGTTTCTGTAGCTGCTTGTTAAAGTAATTAGGCAATTAGCATTTGACCCTAGTCCTGATAGTAAGCACCAGCATATACTTGCATCTCTACAGCCTGGCTAGCACAACAGACCTCTCTAAGAATTTCCAAGCGGTTTTTCTACAGGAGCCAGTCATCTGGATCTTTGCTGCCCTCCAGTGTCACTTAGCAGGAACAGTCCCACAAGAGATCAGTTGCATAGTCCACAAAAAAATCTTCTAAATTACTGAAACTGCAAAGTTGGTTTGAACTACAAGGTTGGAGGTTCAAGCTCACCAGCTGCTCCTCAGAAACCCTATACAGGGTTGCTATGGGTCAGAACTGACTCGATGGCACATAACAACAACAACTATAGCTGAGGAA
>NW_006408815.1:1662804-1664092 GCF_000296735.1 Chrysochloris asiatica | reverse complement strand
TTAGTCCTCAAACTGACATCTTTGATCTTGAACAGTTTCAATAAGTCTTGTACAGCAGATGTATATGCTCTTAAATATGAGAGGTATTTTCTGTTTATTCATTTTCTTCTTTTTTTCAGGAATGACTGTTGCTTTATCAAATGCCATTTCTGTATCAGTTCATATGATTATGTGGCTTTTTGTTTTCCTTTTTTATTTAGGTAGTGGATTAGTTTATTAATGTTATGCTGTCCTTACCTACCTTGCAGAAATCCTACTCCATCACTTCTCTGTCAGTTTGTTGTACTTTGGGGATTTGCACGTTGCTGTCATTCTGGAAGCTACACCACTACTATTTTAAATACCAGCAGCATAACTCATGGATATTATCCTATCACAGAACAGGTTTCAGGTGAGCTTCCAGATGAAGACATAGCATGAAGGAGAGACAGATTATTTCTGACAACTAATGATACACATGGACTTCATCAGATGGAATACACACTAAAAACCTCATGAATAGTGGTGGAACAGAGTCAGACAGCAGCAGAATATTGAATATTGAAACATGATGAAGAACCCTGGGATATTGTCAGATACAATGCCAGAAGAACAGCACCTGCAAATTGGAAGGCACTCAAATTACAACTGGGGGAGAACTGCCTCTTCAAAGTCAAGTTGACCATGATGGCAGGAATAGAGTAAAGCTTTTGGGATGTTCATTTGCTGGTGGGGCACAACTCAAAATAAAGAGAAACAACTGTAAACATCCATTAGTAATCCAAACATGGAATGTATAAAGTATGAATCTTCGAAAATTGGAAGTTGTCAGAAATGAAATAGAATGTATAAACATCGATATCAGGCATTAGTGAGCTGTAATGGACTGGTATTGGCCATTTTGAATCTGACAATTACGTAGTTAATTATGCTGCGAATGACAAATTGAAGAGAAATGGTATTGCATTCATCATCAAAAAGAACATATCAAGATCTGTCTTGAAGGACACTGTCTGTGATAGGATAATATCCATATGTTACAGGGAAGACCAGTTAATACAACTATAATTCAAATTTACTTACACACCAACCACTAAAGCCAGTGATGACCAAATTGAAGAGGAAACTCCCAGTGACATGGATTTGCAAAGTGAGCTCAAGCATGCCAACAATTGTGAGGTTGGCCCAGGACTGGACAGTGTTTCATTCTATTGTGTGTAGGGTCACTATGAGTCAGTACTGCCTCAATGGCACCTAACAACAACCAACTTCTTCCATCTAAAATTGATCAAACATGCAGTCAAGATGT
>NW_006408815.1:1659816-1661204 GCF_000296735.1 Chrysochloris asiatica | reverse complement strand
TGTATTCTTTCACCATACTTATTCAAATTGCATGCTGAGCAAATAATTCAAGAAGATGGATTATACAAAGAAAAACATGGCACTGGGATTAGAGGAAGATGTAATAGCAACCTGCGATATGCAGATGCTACAATCTTGCGTGCTGAAAGCAAAGAGGACTTAAAATACTTACTGATGAAGATCAAAGACCACAGCCTTTGGTATGGTTTGCACCTCAATGTAAAGAAAATAAAAACCTTTACCACAGCCAGTAAATAATATCAAGATAATGCAGAAAAGATTGAAGTTGTGAAACTTGTTTTATTTGAATCAACCATCAATACTCATGGAAGCAGCAGTCAAAAAACCAAACTACATACTGCATTAGGCAAATCTGTTGCACAAGACCTCTTTCACGTATTCAAGAACAAAGATGTCAGTTTGAGGATCAAAGCCATGGTATTTTCAGTAACATTATATGCATGTGAAAATTGAACAACGACTAAAGAAGAACATAGAAAAATTAATGCATTTGAGTCATGGTGTTATAATAAAATATTAAAAGTACCAGGGACTGCCAAAAGAGCAATCAAATCTGTTTTGAAAGAAGTACAGACAGAATGCCCCTTAGAAGCCAGGATGACCAGCCTTTGTCCCTCATATTTTGGACATATTATTAGGAGGAACCAGTCACTAGAAAAGTACATTTGTTATTGTTGTTAAGTGCTGTCGAGTGCCATTAAGTCGGTTCCGATCCATAGCAACCCTGTACAGGGTTTCCGAGGCTGTAAATCTTTACGGGAGCAGAAAGCCTCATCTTTCTCCCTTGTAGCAGCTGGTAGTTTCAAACTGCTAATGCTTAGTAAAATGTAGGGTCAGCAAACAAGAGGAAGACCCCCACCTGGATGGATTAGCACAGTGGCAGCAGCAATAGGCTTAAGTATAGTAATGATTAGGAAGTTGATGCAAAACTGGGCAGTGTTTCGTTCTGTTTTGCATAAGGTCACTATGAGTTGCTACCACTTAATAACAATAACAAAAAAATCCCACTTGGTCATGATGTGTTAATTTTTTATATATTGTTGGATTCAGTTGGCTAAAATCTTGTTGAGGATTTTTGCATCTACTTTAATGAGGAATCTTGGTCTGTAATTTTTTTGCTTGACTTTAGTATCAGGATTGTGCTTGCTTGGTAGAATGAATTCAGGAGTATATGTTCTGGAATAGTTTGAGTAGAATTAGTGTCAGCTCTCTCTAAATGTTTGGTAGAATTCTCCATGAAGCCATCAGGGCAAGGACTTTTTTTGTTGAGAGTTTTTTTTTTAATACCCTGTACATTTTCTTCTTTGTTAGGTTCATTTGTTGTGGTTAGGTACCATCGAGTCAGTACCAATCCATAGCGACCCTGT
>NW_006408815.1:1608647-1658986 GCF_000296735.1 Chrysochloris asiatica | reverse complement strand
TTTTACCCTTGAGCCCATTACTGTTGCCACTGTGCCAATCCATCTCATTGGGGGGAGGGGGATCTTTCTCTTTTATGTTGATTCTCTACTTTATCAAGTGTGACGTCCTTCTCCATGGAGTGGTCTCTCCTAATAACATATTTGAAGTATGTGAGACTGAGTCCCACCATCCTGGATTCTAATGACCATTCTGAAGTATTTTTTCCAACACAGATTTGTTTGTCTTTGTGGTAGTCCTTCATACTTTCAATATTCTTCTCCAGCACTACAACTGAAATGCATTAATCCTTCTATGATCTTCCTTTTTCATTGTCTAACTTTTACATGCGTATGAAGCTAACTAATCTCTTGGAGTCCTGGTGTGGCACTTTAGGATAAGCACTGGACTGCTCACTGCAAAGTTGGCAGTTCAAACCTACCAGCCGCTCCTCAGAAACCTTATGCAGGATCATTATGAATTGGAAATGACTCTCAGGTATTTAACAACATATTTATATGAGGCTATTGGAAATACCATGGTTAGAATCAGGCACACCTTAGTTCAAAAACTGATACTTTTGCCCTTGAATGTTTTTAAGAGGTCTCATACAACAGATTTGCCTAATGCAATACATCATTTGATTTCTTGCTTGCCTCTTACATGAGTGTTGATTGTGGATCCAAGCAAAATGAAGTCTTTGGCAACTTCAATCTTTTCTCCATTTATCATGATGTAATTTATCAGTCCAGTTGTGGGGATTTTTGTTTTCTTATTCACAGAACGTATTTATAACATTCCTGTTTTTTAACAAGTTCAGAGTGTGCTTTCATAATATGCTCAATTATTTTATATTTGTTGACTTAGGTTCATGATTCAGAAGAATTTTAAATGATTTCCAAGTCACTCATTCTGCTGTACATAAGGTCACTATGGGTCGGTACCAACTCGATGGCACCTAACATTATAAATCGGCACCTAGTATTATAAATCGGAGTGCTTGTGTGGCGCTGTGGGTTAATGCGCCAGACTGCAAAGCCGTTTGAACTACAAGGTCAGTGGTTCAAGCTCACCATTTGCTCCTTGGAAACCCTATAAAGGGTCACTATGGGTCAGAATTGACTCAACGGCACTTTAACAACAACAACAACAAGTATTATAAGGGAGTCCTGGTGTGGCACTTTAAAAGAAAGATCTGGTGATCTACTTGAGAATACTTTGCTATTATTGTTGTTGTTGTTGTTAAGTATTGTTGAGTCAGTTCTGACTCAGTGACCATGCATTGGTGTTTTGAGGAGCAGCTGGTGGGTTTGAACTGCCAATACTGTGGTTCAAAGTCTGTTGCTGATCCTACAGTACCATACGAGAGTCAATAATCCCAAAATTACATAGAAAGTCTTTTTACTCAACTGTATTGCCTTGAACTGCATATCTGTGCTTTTGGGAGTGAGCTCATTTTGCATGCACAATAATAACACATGCTTGTTGCTGGAGCATGTAGGATTTAGACATACCTGGTTGTTGTTGAGTGCCGTGGAGTTGGTTCTGACTCATAGTGACCCTGTACAGGGTTTCTGAGGCTGTAAATCTTTACGGGACCAGAGCGCCTCATCTTTCTCCTGCATAACAGCTGGTAGTTTCGAACTGCTGACCTTGTGGTTCACAGCCCAGTTCATAACCACTACGCTACCAGAGCTTCTTGGACCTACCTGGTAGCACCCAGCTATTCATTTGATTGTAATCAGCACCATGGACTTAACAATGGGTGAATTTTCCCCCTTGTTATAAATATGCAGAGTTTTTGCTATAACTGGACAAAAATAGACCCAATATTCTCTGGGTTGTTTCTTAGACTACCACCAGAAAGTCAAAAAAAGATCATGGAAACCATGTTGAGGTTGCACTTATATTTTGGGAAAGAATTGATGTTGAGAACTATTGTTCCAGAGAACAAGACCATAGATAACATTCTGTAATACACTGAAGTGACTAAATTGAATAGGAAACTAAAATTATAAACAGGAACAATAAACATACAACTTTTAGATAGATCATCAAGTGAAAATTGTTTTTTTTAATGCAGCCCAATGGGCACACAAAATCTGAAAAAATCAAAGCCCTATTTCAGGGGTAAGAGAAGGCCAGTGACAGATAAACTGAAACCATTTCAAAGCCACAGTGTTTTCTTTTTAGCCAAGACCAGAGATAGGGCTATTCTCCTAGAATGAGTAGTCAGTCAGGAAGACCTGGAACCCAGGAAGGAAAAGAATTGTGTCTCCTAAACTTGGAATCCTTAGGCATTGCCTAGCACAGAGCGTGGTTGCAAAAATAAAATGACGATGTTAGACAGGCTACATCTGTACCCTAGAACAAAGTACTCAGCTTTTGGCTAAATTCATTTCAAACAAACAAGAGACTGAAATGAGCAAATTCATACACTGATTTTTGGCAAACTAACCTTTCTAGAAATTAGTCCTTCAGTGAATTGAGTTTTGGCCTCCTTTGTCAGGAACTGGATTCATGTACTCTGAATTCATAGCCAATACTAGTGGGTGGTGAAGGGTATCAGCTTCCCAATTCTAACTAGAATAATTATTTCAAAATTACAACTGCCAGAGCAACATAGAATGAATATTAGCAACTGAGACAAAGGGCAACTAATCATCAGAAAAGAATAAACCTACCTCATTTATCAACATGGTTAAGTTCCAAAGAATATGTAATTATGCAACAATCAGAATTATGAATAAATGAAGGATGGCCACATCACATCACAAAATGGAGGATGACTAAATGATTACATAAATTCCAGATTTCATCGTTGCATGTCTGCCAAAACCACTGAGAATCATGTCCCAGTCAAGTTTGCACATAACCTTAACTATCTCAGCCAGTGTCGCTGTTGCCTCTCAAGTCAACATTTGTTACTGCCAGGTGTACATTGTTAATATGCAAAATAGTCAGTTAATGTAGTTTTTACTGTTGCTATCAGTGCAAACTATTGGATAACGATATGGTCAATAAATGAGGAGTTGGGGTGTTTCTAATTATGGTAGCTGTTGTTAAAGGTGCTGTCGAGTCGATTCCAACTCATAGCGACTTTGTATAGGGTTTCTGAGGAGCAGCTGGTGAGTTCGAACAACTGACCTTGTGATTCAAACTGACCTTGTGGTCCAGGGCTTATCCTTACAGTGCTACACCAGGACTCCAATCATGGTAGTAGCATAAGATATAAAAGAAGCTTATTGGGACCAGATACGAACTATACATATTGAACTTTTTGCTTGGACGTGACCTGTCATCATATTACTTATCTAACATATATGAAGCACCTATTATGTGCAAGCATCCCAGTTTATGTGTTGCTGTGATGCTGAAAACTAAGCTGCTGATATTCAAATTACCAGTGAGTTCACCCGTGTTGGATAGGTTTCAGTGGAGCTTCCAGGCTAAGGGTAGACTAGAAAGAAGGAGTAGACAGCAAATAATAAAATTTAAGTTAGGACCACCAATTTCCTGAAAGTAGAAGTGTAGATCAAACAAAAATATTTTCAGACAAATAAATACAAAAAGAGAAAGATCTCATGATTAACACTATGTACAACAGAATGAAATACAGCCCGGTCTTGTCCCATTCTCACAATTACTACAATGTTACAGCCCACTGGTGGAGCCACTGTGTTAATACATCTTATTGAGGGACTTCCTGTCTTTTTCTGACCTTCTGCTTTATGAATATGATGTCCTCCTCCTGTTTACATGTCCAAAATATATTAAACTAAATCTTATCCTCCTCTCTTCTAAGGAGCATTCTGGCTGCCCTTCTTCCATGACAGATGCATTCATTCTCTATCATAGTGCACCCGGTATACTTCTTCAACACCATAATTTAAATGTAACATTTCCACTTTGGTCCTCTCCATTCACAGTCCAAGTCCCACATGCATATGAGGCAATTGAAAATACCAGGCCTTGGGTAAGGTACACCTTATTTCTCAAAGTAACATCTTCACTTTTTTAACACTTTAAAGACACCCACGATAAAGATAACCAAAAAGATGTTCTTCAGGCATAAGGAAAATGAATGCAGATGGAAGCTCACTAATGCAGGTAAAAATAAAAAGTTAAATGTATGAGTAAATTGAAGCAAATATGGATTGCATAAAACTATATATTCTAAGATTTTAGAAACAGATAATGCAAATGCTGACAAAGTGAGTTTGGAGATTTTAAAACACCACTTTCAATGAAGGACAGAGCAACTAGAAAGAAACTCAACCAAGACACAGGAGAACTAAACAACACAATCAACCAACTTGATCTCATGGATTTATACAGAGCACTCAACCGAACAGCAGAACAATACACATTCTTTTCCAGTGCTCATGGAACATTCTCCAAATAGATTATATGTTATGCCTCAAAGCAAAGCTCAGTAAATTTAAAGATATCAAAACACTACAAAGCATATTTTCAGATCACAATGCTATAAAGTTCAAAATCAACAAGGGGGAAAAAAATCAAATGCATAGAAATTGAATAATACTTAAAAGCTACTGGGTAATAGAATAACTAAAAATTGAAATAAAAAAATAAAAAAATTTCCTCGAATAAAATGAGAATGAAAACACAACATACCAAAACCTTTGAGACACAGAAAAAGTAGTGTTTAGAGGACAAATTGCAGCAGTCAACACACATATCCTAAAAGAAGAAAGAACTAAAATCAACATATTAATTGTGAGAAATGTTGTTGATACCGACAAACACTCAAGTAATCCATTTTGTACTCATTTTAGTGAGTGTGAAATTTTCTTTATTTGACTTTGCAAAATCAAGTGCCCAACCCAGTAGACATGGATCAACATGCCGCATGGCCAGCCCACAAACAGTTTTATTCCCCTGTCTCGAAAAAGTCCCTTCTCCAGTTCCACTATCTACTCTGAATGGTGCCCACGGTCTTAATCACTGTATTCTTATTTACAGTTCCTAGTCCTAGAGCAGATTTCTTCTCCCCCTTCCCCCAATTCATCCTGCTTACATATCTTAGAGTGTGAATTAACAACTTATGTCTGGTCTAGCAATCTCATGAGCTCTTTATTCCTGGAGATGGACCATCTTGAGAATTTCTCACATTAATACAACATCTGCAACAAATAGAAAAAGATCAGCAAAGTAATCCTCCAGTAACAAGAATAAAAGAAATAATAAAGATTAGAGTAGAAATATACGAATTAGAAAACAGAAAAATACAATCTACACGGCAAGAAGTGGGTACTTTGAAATGATTAACAAAATTGACAAACCACTGGCAAATCAAACAAAATAAAAGAAGAAACAAATGCAAATAACCTGCATAAGAAACAACATGGGTAACATCACAATAGAACCAATAGAAATTAAAAGGTTGATAGAAGAATACTATGAAGAATTATTCTCAATAAATTTGAAAATCTAGACAAAATAGATACATTTTTAGAAAAACACAACCTACATAAGCTAACACAGAATGAAGTACAAAACTTGAACAAACCCATAAAAAAAGAAGAAGAAAAGAAATTGACTACAACATTCAAAAACTCCCAACAAAATGAAAAAGGCTGGGCCAACATGGCTGTACTGGTGACTTCTATCAAACATTCAGAGAAGAGATGACACCAATTCTACTCAAACTATTCTAGAACAAAGAAAAAGATGATGAATGCCTAAGGACATGTTATAGAACAAGCACAACCCTCACACTAAAACTATGCCAAGACTTCTCCAAAAAAGAAAATTAGAGGCCAATATCCTTCCTGAGCATAGATGCAAAAATTCTCAATAAAAGCCTAGCCAATAAAATTTAACAATATTTCACAAAAAATAATACATCATAACCAAGTGGGATTCATATCATTATGCAAGGATGTTTTAATATTAATAAAACAACCAACTAATACAACACAGAAAAAAAACAAAAGAACCACATGATCATATTGATTGATGTACAAAAGGCATTTGACAAAATCCAACAATAATTCCTGATAAAAACACTCAACAAAACAGGAATTGAAATTAAGAGTATGGACTTCTGTGTAGTATCGTCACTGGACTTTGAACCATAAGGTTAGCAGTTCAAATCCACCAGTTGCTCCTCAGCTGTCAGTGTCCATGAGTCAGAACTGACTCAACAGCACTTAACAACAACAATTAAGACATACATACAAATCCAACAGCCAACGTTACTCTCACTAGAGAGAAACTGAAAGCATTCCCTTTGCTAACAGGCATCAGACAAGGATGACTATTATCACCACTCATATTCAATATTGTGCTAGAAGTCTTATTCAGAGTTTTAAGGTTGCTGTGGTTGTTAAGTGCCACCGAGTCAGTACCAATTCATAGTGACCTTATGAAAAACAGAACAAAACACTGCCCAGTACTGGGCCAACCTCACAATTGCCACACTTGAGCCCATTGATGCTGCCACTTTGCAAATCTATCTCGCTGGGGTTCTTCCTGTTTTTCTCTGACCTTCCACCTTACCAAACATGATATCCTTCTCCAGCAATATGTCCTGACAATATGTCTGAAGTATGAGAGAAGAAGTTTGACCATCCTGGCCTCCAAGGAGCACTCTGGCTGCACTTTTTCTAACACACATCTGTTGGTTCTTCTGGCAGCTCACGGTACTTTCAATATTCTCCTCCAAGACCAAAACTCAAAAGCATCAATTCTTCTATGGTTTTCCTTATTCACCGTCTAGCTTTCACATGCATATGAGGTTGTTGAAAATATCACGGCTTGGGTCAGGCACACCTTAGTCCTCAAGCTGACATCTTTGCTCTTCGACACTTTAAAAAGGTCTTGTGCAGCAGATTTTCTTAATGCAATATGTCATTTGATTTCTTGACTGCAGCTTCCATGACTGTTGATGGTTGATCCAAGAAGAATGAAGTCCTGATATGATGCTATAGAATAAGCATTCCATTGCAAAGTCAGTTTGTACTGCAAGGTCAGCAGTTCAAATCCATCAGCTGCTCCTCCAAAACCCTGTATGGAGTCAGAACTGACTCTGTGACAATTAACAACAACAAAAACAGAGTCAACACATCAGATCACTTCCATGTAAATCATAAATTATGTGTATGGAAAGGATATGTTGGGAGGAGAAGTGGGGAGAAGTTAGTTTGTTACTCAAAGTAAAGTCAAGTTGTTGTTTGGGAGAAGGAGAAATTAATGTATGCTATGAAAGCAAAAGCAACAGATGTTCATTCCAGATTCTAAGTCTAAGACATTTCCCATTATGAAACATTGGCTTTGTGCATTTCTTTCTATACTGTAAAAGATCAAGTAATAAAACAAATTAGAAGTTTCTAGTCATTTTCAAAGTCACTATTATTTTTCATTTATTTACAGTGACATTTGCTTTGTATCATTTATCTCTTTAAAAATGCAAATCGAGTACTACAAAGTGTTTGTAAGTTTGAATAACTGTCATGAAAGGAAGTTTAGTAAAAACAAATAAACACTGCAAATGACATATTTACTCAAACGCAGAATAATCACCAAGAAAATTGTAAAAACTGAAAGAAAAGACACCCTCTAGTGGCTATATTCCTTTCTTACTGTTGCTAAACATCAAATTAAAGGACTTAGAATTACAATTTCTGTTGGGAAATACCTATTTTATCAGTGAGAGGAAATAAAATAATTAGAAGAAATGCATTATATTTTTACTCCTTCAAAACAGCAAACTGGAATGTATCGGAAAACAGTGTAGAGTTGGGAAGAGTTACAGAGAAACTATTTTCACTTCATTTAATTATGCCTGTACTTACCCCTGCTCCTGGATTACTTATTACATGAAACTGAAATTTCTGAAGTGTGACATTCTGTTGTTGCTGTTGGTAGGTGCCATCGAGTTAGCTCCACCTCACAGCAACCCTATGCATAAAAGAATGAAACACCACCCAGTCCTGCACCATATGTTTGAACCCATGGTTGCTGCCACTGGGTCAGTCCATCTCACTGAGGACCTTCCTTGTTTTCACTGACCCTCCACTTAACCAAGTGTGATGTACTCTTGAGGGACTGGTCCCTGCTGACAACATATCCCAAATAGGAGAGATGAAGTCTTGTCATTTTCACTTCTAAAGAGCATTCTGGCTCTACTTCTTTCAAAACAGATCTGTTTGTTCTTCTGATTGTTGTTGTCATTGTTAGGTGCTATCGAGTCAATACCAACTCATAGCGGCCTTATGCACAACAGAACAAAACACTGCCCGAACCTGGGCCATCCTTACTATTGTTGCCATGCTTAAGCCCATTGATGCTGCCACTTTGCCAGTTCATCTCACTGGGGGTCTTCCTCTTTTTCTCTGACCCTCCGCCTTACAAAACATAATATCCTTCTCCAGAAACTTGTCCCTCCTGACAATATGTCCGAAGTATGAGAGACAAAGTTTGGCCATCCTGACCTCCAAGGAGCCCTCTGGATGCACTTCTTCCAAAACAGATCTGTTGGTTCTTTTGGCAGCCCATGGCATTTTCAATATTTTCCTCCAACACCATAACTCAAAAGCATCAATTCTTCTATGGTCTTCCTTATTCACTGTCCTGCTTTCACATGCATATGAGGTTATTGAAAATACCATGGCTTGGGTCAGGCACACCTTAGTCCTCAAACTGACATCTTTGCTCTTTAACACTTTTAAAAGGTTTTGTGCAGCAGATTTGCCTAATGCAATACGTGGTTTTATTTTTTGACTGCTGCTTCCATGAGTGTTGATAGTTGATCCAAGAAGAATGAAGTCCTTGATAACATCAATCTTTTCTCCATTGATAAGAATGTTGTTTATTGGTAGAATTCTTCAATTTCATCATTATCTTTAGTGGTTGGTGCATAAATTTGAATAATAGTGGCATTAACTGACCTATGGCATTAACTCCAAGGCTGTGTGCCTTGGAGTCGGTTCCAACCCATAGCGACCATGTACTGAGTTTCTGAGGCTGTAAATCTTTACGGGAGCAGAATGCCTCATCTTTCTCCCATAGAACAGCTGGTAGTTTCGAACTACTGTCCTTGTGGTTCACAGCACGATTCATAACCACTCTGCTACCAGAGTTCCTTGACCTTCCCTGTAGGTGTATGGATATTATCCTATCACAGGTGGCATATGAATATTATCCTATCACAAGTGGCATAACATTTCAAGATATGTTTTGACTACAAATGTGACACTATTTCTCTTCAATTTGTATAGTAAATTAAATGATTGTCCTATTCAAAATGGCTAATACCTGTCCATTTCAACTCAGTAATACATAGGATATCAGTCTTCATATATTCCATTTCGCTTTTGATTACTTCCAATTTTCCTAGTTTTATACTTTGTATAGTCTACCTTTTGATTATTAATGGAAAATTCTAGTGTATAACATTTCTCTGATTCTGTCTAACAAGTATATATTTAATTCACATTCATATGACTCAACTATATCACTACTAGCTTAACATCCAACAAAATAAATAAATATTAGTAATATAATATTAGGAGAAAAGAGCAAGTCCTTAAACCTTACCTATTGCATGCTATCACTTTATTATTAGGTTCAGCCAACTAAAATAGTAAGTGGGTGAGCTCATGAACAATTGAGAAAAGTGCTCCTCGGTCCTCTGCCATTGCCATTATTGGCTGCAGATTGAACTGTTGTGCCCTGAAGGTTATTCTATGGCCTACGTCCTGCCATAGAAATGATATGGCCAGTTTATCAAGCCCATTTTTGTTATATTTGATGATAATCCAGCTTTAAACTGCTGCAGTGAAAGTTGTAGCTCAGGAAATGTTAGACTTATTCACTGTTAATGCTGCCAAGTTTCAAAGGAAAAGAATAGTACTTGTTTTAAAGTGGGTTTCCTGTACAATCTAATAATTACTGTGCAATTCATTTATAAAGTAATAGAATGTTAAAACAGAAAGGAACCTTAGAAGTCTGGTTGAATCTCTTTATTTTGCAGAAAGGGAAAATGACGTGCAGAGGAGTTACATGCATTTTCCAAGGCCACACAAATCCTGTAGATGTCATATAACCTAATGTGATCACATTCCATTATGGGATCTGATGTGGTCAATCAGTCAGTTAAGATCACTCCAGTGTAGGGTGGATCTTAAACCTAATAACTTCTTTATTATAATATACTAGAATAGACACAGAGGCAAATAGACAAGAGAAGTCAAACACCAAGTTAGGATAGCCAAAAAACCTAGGAACACTTGGGGCTATTGCCAAGGAAGAAATTGACATGGTCAAGACCCTGATTTGCACCTGCAGCCTTTAGAGCCATGAAAGCATGATCAGACTTCTTTTCCTGTTTTAATTTTTCATTAAATTTTTTCCAATCAAAGATGTGTTGATGTTAAGCTATCTTTATTAGCTTTTTATATAAACTGCATGTATTTTCAACAATAAAATATGTTTAAATATGTGTTGTTGAAACATGACAAAAGATCTCTTTGAAAAATAGATAAAACAGGCTATCAAATTTAGTATTCATCGAGAATAAAATAAAATGGTAATTTACCATAAGGAACTATGTAGTATGCGATTGATATCAATACAGACCTTCCATTTATATTTTTTAAATTAAGCTAAATATTTTTATAAGAAAGACATGCAAATATTTCATAAAAAAGAAAATATTAATGATTTGCGTTGCCTATGTTTAAAAAAAAAATCTATAAAACTTAGTGTTGAAAATGAGGATAATGTAGTCAATATGGCATTTACTGATTCACCTCTAACCTTAGTTAAATAGTGAAGGCACCTATGTTGAGTACAAGGAACACAATCACTAGAGCTAAATCAAATAAAGAAGGGTTCATTGTAAGCATGTATACATCAGTGAAGAGATGAAATCTTAGGGAAATTAAAACAAAGAAAGGGCCAATTTTCATGGAACACATGCATTATGTATCCAAGACACTGCTACAGTTCCATAAGAAAGGACTCTGTTGGTACTATTAGCTGCTATCAAGTTGGTACCCAACTCATGGTGACCCCATGCACAAGGGAACAAAACTGCTGCCTTTGCCATCACTGTGATTGGTTGAGAATAAGAGCATCGTGACACATAGGATTCTCACTGACTGATTTTCAGAAGTAGAATGGCCTTTCCTGGTGTGTCTTATGTTGGAAACGCTGCTGAAGCCTGGTCAGCATCATAGCAGTATGAAAGCCTCCACTGAGAGACGAGCAACGGCTGTGCCTGAGATGCATCAGCTAGGAATCAAACGCAGGTCTCCTACATGTAAGGTAAGAATTCTGCTACTGACGTGCCACTGCCTCATAGCACAGAGCCATAGAAGGGTCATGTGCCTTTATGAAGGACCATTATGGCACTATAGGATCAGCACTGGACTGCAAACAACAAGGCTGGAAGTTCAAACCCACCAGCTGCTCCCAGAAAGCCCTACAGAGGGTGACTATGAGTCAGAACTTATTTGACAGCACTTAACAATAACATGTCAGAATCAACTCAATGACAGTGAGTGGAGTAACTTTATGACTCTTACAGATGATGAAAGAATTCTTCCAACTTCAGCGTGAAATGGATCAAATCTGCAGTCAAGATGCATTGATCTTTACTGGTGATTAGACTGCCAAAGCTGGAAACAAAGAGGAAGGATAGGTAGTAATACAGCCTTGGTAAATAGACATTATGCTGAAGATGGAATGACAAAATTTTGCATAACCAATGACTTATTCACTGCAAATATGTTTTTTGACAATATAAAAGATGACTGTACACATGTATCTCACCAAGATGAGGGGAAAACTCAATATATCAGTCAAAATATGGCCAGGGGCTGACTGTGGAACAGACTGTCAAATGTTCTTATGCAAATTCAGGCTGAAGCTGAAAAAAAAATTAAAGCAATTTATCAAGAACCAAAATATGACCTTGAGTATATCCCACAAGTATTTAGAGATCATCTCCAGAACAGATTTGATGTATTTAGATTATAAAGACCAAAGACCAGAAAAGTTATGGAATATCATTAAGAATATTGTACATGAAGAACATAAAAGATCAGGAAGCAAGAAAGAAAAGACCAAGATGGATATCAGGAGAGAGATTCTAACAATTCCTACCCTTAACAGTAAATGAAGTCCTAGACCTTGCCAACATCTAGCCACAGTTCTAACCCTCACTCCTTACTGCTGCCCATCCTCCCACAAAATAGAAATACATTTTAAAGAAAGAAGAGACTCCAAAACTCATTCTTGAGCAGAGAAAAGGCAAACTAACGGAATAAATGAGGAAGTATGAGAGTGGAACAGAAAATTTCAAAGGCAAGCTCGAAAAGACAAAATCAAATATTATAATGAAATATGCAAGACCTAGTGTTAGAAAACCAAACAGGGAGAACACACTCAGTATTTCTCATGTTAGAAGAACAAATAAAAATACAAGCCTTTGGGTGCAATACTGAAGGATCCTAAGGGGAAAGTATTAAATAATGCTAGAAACACCAAATGAAGATGGAGTAATATACATAGTCACTGTACCTAAAAGAATTGGTCACTAGTCAATCACTTCTACAGGTATCATATGATCAAGAACCAGTGATATTGAAGGAAGAAGTCCAAGCAGAACTGATGGCCTTGGTGAAAAAACAAGGCTCCAAGAATTGTTGTGGTGGTTGTGAAGTGCCATTGAGTTAGTTCCAACCCATAGTGACCCTGTATAGGGTTTTCAAGAAGCAGCTGGCGAACTTGAACTGCCAATCTTGCAGTTCAAACGGCTTTGCAGTCTGATGCATTAACCCACAGCGCCACACCAGGACTCCAAGAATTGATGGCATGCAAACTGAAATCTTTCAGCAAATGGATACAGCACTGGATGCCCTCACTAATGTGTCAAGAAATTTGGAAGACAGCTACCTGGCCAACTGACTGAAAAAGATCCATATCTGTGCCTACTCCAAAGAAAGATGACCCTACAAAATGCAGAGGTCATTGAACAATATCATTAATAGCAGAAGTCATTGAACAATATCATTAATAGCACAGGCAAATATAAATTTTCTGAAAACTATTAAAAATTATTGCAACAGTATAACAGGGAGCTGCTAGAAATTGAAGCCAGATTCAGAAGAGGATGTAGGATGAGGGATATGCATTACTGACCTCAGATGGATCTTGTCAAAAAGCAGAGAGTACCAGAAAGTTTACTTGTGCTTTATTGACTATGCAAAGGCATTCAACTGTATGAATCGTAACAAACTCTGGACAACACTGCAAAGAATGGGAGTTTTAGGATACTTCACTGTGCTTGTGTGGAACCTGATGCAAGAGGCAGTCATTCAAACAGAACAAGGAGACACTGAATGGTTTAAAATCAGGAAATATTTGTGCCAGGGTTGTATCATTTCATCACATTTATTCAATCTATCTGTTGAGAAAATAATCTGAGGAGCTGGATTATATGAATAAAATATTTCATCGGGATTGGAGGAAGAGTCATTAATAATCTGAGATAGGCACATGATACAACCTTACTTGCTGAAAGTAAAGAGGACTTGAAATACCTACTAAGGAAGATCAAAAACCTAAGCTTTCAGCATGGATTGCACATAAATGTAAATCAAACAAAAATCCTCACAACTGGACCAATAAGTAACATCATAATAAATGGAAGAAAGCTCGCAACTATCAAATAATTCAGTTTGCTTGGATCCAGAACCAAGTTTCAGGGAAGCAGCAGTTAAGACATCAAAAGACGTATTTCATGAGGTAAATCTGATGTGTAATACCCGTCTATAAAGTGTTCAAGAACAGGAGCCAAGAAAGGTAGTTCTTTTCTTGGAATGAACTGTGTATATATCAGGCACTGTGATTAATCTGTCTAATATGCCCATAATTTAAGGAAACACATTTTGCATATTTTATGTACTTGCAGAAATAAATAAGCTTTGTTTTCTAAGGAACAGTCTGTGAAAGTATTACTTACCTTTTCATTTAGAGCACCACAGAGTTTACTTACTTTAGTTTTTATCTACTCTTCTTATTGTTAAATGCCATCAAGTCGTTTTGGATTCATAGTGACCCTGTATAGGGTTTCCGAGGAGTGGCTGGTGAGTTTGAACCACTGACATTGCAGTTCAAACCACCTTGCTGCCCAGTTCATTATCCTACAATGCCACTTTAAAGAACTCTTAGCATTAGAGCCTTTAAGTATTACTACTCAGTTATGTTAAGGAGTTATGCTAGCATAGGGATTACCAATTGGGCTGTGAACCTTAAGGTCAGCAGTTTGAAACTACCAGCTGGTTCCATGGGAGAAAGATGAGGCGTTCTGCTCCCGTAAGGATTTACAGCCTTGGAAACCCTGTACAGGGTCGCTATGAGTCGGTTCCAACTCCACAGCACATAACCACCACCACCACCACCACTCAATTATATTAGTTACTCTTTATGAGTAAGTAGCCCAGGCTGTTTTTGTTCTGTTATGCGTAGGGTCACTATGAGTCAGAACTGACTGGATGGCAGCTGACAACAACAATAGATGACCATCTTGTGACATCAACAGTTCAAAACTGCTCTTCAGGAGAAAGATGAGGCTTTGTGCTCATGCTAAGATTTACAGGCTCAGAAATCCTATACAGGGTTGCTGTGAGTTGGAACCACTTAACAACAGTTGAGTCAATGGCAGTAGGTTTGGTTTTTTTGCTTTCAGCCATGTATCAAGTACTAAATAAATAATACAAGAAGCTGAACTACATAAAGAAGAACTTGGAATTAACTAATATTCTATAAATGAACATGTATAAATCTTTTCTATTTCATTTCTTGTCTGAGTTTACCCAGGGAGGTATGTGGAGTTAGGAATCTCCATTACCCAAAAAGAATTCTGGCTTTTGCACTTGTATCCTACAGGATAAAAATGAGGCTGTCTGCTCCCTCAAAGATTAAAGTCTCAGAAGCCCTATATAAGGTCGCTATCAGTTGTAACTGACTACATTTTTGGGGATTTAGCAACAGCAATCTGGAGGATGATCTCTAAGCAGCTTGGTAAGAGTGTTTGCCTGGGTCCTTCAATCACACTACACAATCTAGCAATACTGTATGGCCAGCTTCCCTGGTTGGCAATACTCTATATATACTGTCACGCTGTTGGTTTCATGACTCCTCTGACAGGGGCAATGATAAGTTCTTAGACCTTTCCTGGACTCTGTCCCATATGTCTCTTTTCTTGCTGATTTGAATCTGTATCCTTTTGCTGTAACAAACCATAACCATGAATATAACCACTTTGAATTAATTCTGAGTTCTTCTAGCAAACTGGGAAGTGATCTTGGCAATTCCCCAACTCTGCAAAAAAATTCCCAAACTCTGCAAAAAAAAAAAAAAAAAAATCACGTACAGCTTAGAAGAATGACTTAGCCATGAATACATGTGCACAATAAAATACAAAATGCATTTCTGTAATTAATGTCCAATTGTACATTAATATCAAAATACTGGGTTTCTGTTAGATGTGGTGTTATCTGACCTTGCGCAGACCACAGCAACTTTTTCATTGTCCTTGTTCCAAGTCATTTTCAATTCTTGTTTTTTGTGCTATATGGTGCTGCATGGATATGGCTACTATCTTATGAGGCTTTCTGCAGTTACCCAAAATGTTTAATGTGACTCTTAAGAGTGTGTACCTCTGTATCCAGAGATGTCATGTTTGCAACTTAAAACCAACCATCAATGGAAATCTGTGGATGCTATTAAATCAGTCATCCTTTCTACCCCAGGCAGAGTTACTAAAAAATATTATCATCAGCCCATTGAACAGGAGCCTTCAACAACTGTATTTATGTATTCATTTGCTGTGCTTCATCACCAGCTGTAAACTGCTCATACAGTTGCCTTCTGGATCGCTATCCCTGTCTTTGATTCATACATCCTTCATTGATGCCTTTGCATTTTTCTGTTCTATGTTGTGTTTCTCAGTATGCCTCTCTATGGGAAGGGATTTGTCTTTTGGTGTAAAGAAAGAAACTGTCTAGGTGAAAATCACTTCCAGACAAAGGGACTCTGAAAAAAAAATGTCTCTCGCTGCATGAAATACCTTCTTCTATGTAATGTTGTTGTTGTTAAGTTCCATCAAGTCGGTTCCAACCCATAGCGACCCTGTACAAGGCTTCCGAGGCTGTAAATCTTTACAGGAGCAGAAAGCTTCATCTTTCTGCCGCGGACCAGCTGATAGTTTCAAACTGCTGACGTTGCGGTTCTCAGCCCAATTCTTAACCACTACGCTACCAGAGCTCCTTTCCTCTATGTGATATACTCCCCAAAATATCTATGGGGAAGAACCAGATTTTTCTTTTCTCTTGTTTGTTCTTATTTTCCATTTCTGAGAACTGATTCATTTGTAAAAATACAATAAAAATTCGTTAGCACAAAATTGAATTTTTTTCTCCATTTATCATGATGTTCAAATAACTGCCTCTTGGTCTATGCTATGTACAGGTTCCTTATGAGCACAAGGAATACCCATTCTCCACAATGTTGTCCATAGTTTGTCATGATCCATACAGCCAAAAGCCTTTGCATAGTCAGTAAAGTACAAGTAAACATTGTTTTGGTATTCTCTGCTTTTCTCAGCCAAGATCCTTCTAACATCCATGTTCTTGTCTGAATCTGGCTTGAACTACTGGAAGTTCTCTGTCGATGTACTGTTACAGCCATTTTTGAATTATCTTTAGCAAAATTTTACATGCATGCAATATTAATGATATTGTCTGATGGTTTCTGCTTTCCTTTGGATCTCAAAAAAAAAAAAATGTGTTAGCAGCAAAATAAAATAACTAAATGTTGTTGTTGCTAAGTATCATCGAGTCGATTCTGACTCATAAAGACCCAGTACAAGGTTTCCAAGAAGTAGCTGGTGGGTTTGAACTGCTGACCTTGTGGTTCGCAGCCCAGTGTTTATCCTACTGGAGCATCATATTTTCAATATGAGATTTAAAGAAACATTTGTAAATTCAGACACTTTTATAACATTTCTGTTAAAATGTTATGAACATTTCTGAACTTTCTAAACTCAAACTTCTTCACTCAACTGCTTCAGTTTCTAAACTCTTAAATTCAGTACTTAATTTTTTTGTTAATTCAGAATATTTGAGTTTCCCTTATTGTTCCTGTTGTTGTTAGTCGCCATCAAGTCAACTCTAATGCACGGTGATCCCACCTATCACAGAAGCAAATGTTGCTGCTCCTGCTTCATCCTCACAGTCACCGGCTGATTTGAGTCCATGGTTGTGGCTATTGTGCCAATTTATCTCACTGAGGGTCTCCCTCCTCTCCCTGGCCCTCTACTACATAATCTCCTTCTCCATTGATTGACCCCTCTTGATGGCAAGTCCAAAAAAAAATAAGAATAAGCCAGGCAATGCTCTGCTGTGATCCATAGTCTCCACTGGCTAATTTTTTAGAAGTTGATAACCAGGCTCTTCTTCCTATACCTCATTGTATGTCAGAAGGAAATTAGTCACAGATTATTCTGCGTGACACGGATCTAGGATACCTCTTCCACAGTGGTACAGACTTGACTACAGCAATGGAGGAGTCCTGATGTGGCACTGGAGGATCAGCACTGGACTGCTAAGGAGAGGTTAGTGGTGCAAAACCACCAGCTGCTAGTTGGAAACCCTCTACTGAGATGCCGTGAGTTGGAACTGACTCCATAACACTTTACAAGAACAACAGCAGTGGAAGAGATTCTGGGTTAACTTTTCTATGTGCACTTTCATGAAGGTCATGTATTTACATTTTATATCATTTGAGACTAGACCGTTTGAGTAAAAATAAATAAAAATCACCATTGTGAAACCTAGTTTTCCTTTTTTTCCCAAGTCATATAATGATTGATCAAGAACAAATTATCAAATACTAACTGGATTTTCCAATTAACCAACTTTATCTATAAGTCTAATACATGTTGCTTCAGAAACTAAATCTTAAAACAAAGAAACTCTGTTGGAATTCATTTAGAATATTGTCGTAGCTGTTAAGTGCTGTTGAGTCAGTTCCGACCCTCTAGAGGGTTTCCAAGGAGTGACTGGCGAGCTTGAACCACCAACCTTGCAGTTCAAACTGACTTTGCAATCTAGCGCATTAACCCACAGGGCCACACCAGGACTCCTTTAGAATATTAGAAGGCAATTAATCAGATCACCCATTATTTGTTCCAATTCATGTATAGGGAAAACCACAATAGCTCTTCTAGGTTTGTTGATTTCATATTAGTCTCTCTGAATATTAGGCTTAGTGTTCCTTTTTATGCTCTTTTAAGAACTTACATAGTCAAACTATCTTCTAAAAATTTGTGGTTGTCATTCGGTGCTGACTCATAGTTGTTGTTAAGTGCTGTCAAGTCAGTTTCAACTCATAGCAATTCTTTATAGGGTTTCCAAAGAGTGGCTGGTGGATTTGAACCACCAACCTTACAGCTCAAACTTTCCTTGCAGTCAGTGCATTATCCTGCAGTACCATGCCAGAACTCCTAGAGCCCCTATGCAAAACACTGCCTGGTCCTCAAAATTGTTGTTACATTTGAGCCCATTGCTGCTGCCACTGTGTCAGTCCATCTCTTTGGGGGGGTCTTCCTCTTTTTCACTGATCCTCCATTTTACCAATCCCCCCCAAAACTAGATGTAATATTTAAATAGCTTGTACATAAGTTTATACATAATAAAAGAAAAAAACCTAAATGAGACATAGCTAATCTAGTGCCTGCAATATCTAATACAAATGCATAAATAAATGTAAAACATTCTGCAGAACATATGTTTTAATGAAAACAGAGGAAATCATTATAATGGGCTATATATTTCATCTTAAAGAAATAGTCCTGTTGTTGCTGTTAAGTGCCATCGAGTTGGTTCTAACTCATAGCAACCATATATAGGGTTTCCGAGGAGCGACTGGTGAGTTGGAACCACTGACGTTTTGGTTCAAAATGACCTTATCCTAAAGTTCCACACGAGGATTCCAAAGAAATGGGGGAAAGGGGAGATTCATTGTATCCGGATAATTTTTAAATCCACCCGGTGATAGCTTCCTTTTCCATGTTAACATCGTAATTAAAATGACAAAAAATAAGTCAAAAGCATTTGTAAATGTTAACTGAATTTATTGAGTAGATACTCTACTGTGAAGGCAAAGTGCTAGAAGACAAGACAAAAACAACAGGCTTTGAACAGCTTTACTCTCCTTATGGGGGTTGTAAATAATATAGTAATTATTTTATAAGTGCTACTTGTAGGTAGTTTGATTGCCATTTAAACTATATTATCTCCTTCATTTTTAGAAAAATTATCCGAGAAGGGTGTGATTATTATTGTTGTTGTTATTGACTCATATTTACTCTGTGGAGGGTTTCCAAGGAGCAGCTGGTGGATTTGAACTGTTGACCCTGTGGTTCAAAGTCTACTCTTGATCCTATAGTGCCATATGAGGACTCCACTGTTACCATTAACTCTTCCCATTTCATTTTACAAATGAAAGTCATTTTATATGAAGTGATTTAAAGTGCTGGTCACTTGTCCTGAAATGTCTTTAAGAAGCTATTCCTCTGGGTTAAATGAAACTATGTCTAAAATTTTAATTGCAAATATGATATTTCAAAAGAAGAAACTTTTGATAACTTATTAATACTGCATAAAGCAATATTTAAATTCACTGGACAATGTATAAAGAAGATCATAGAAGAATTGTTGCACTTGAGTTATGGTGTTGGAAAAGAATATTGAAAGTACCGTGGACTGCCAGAAGAACAAAAAATCTGGAAGAAGTACAGCCAGAATGTTCCTTAGAAGTCAGAATGGCCAGACTTCATTTCTGTTACTTAGATATATTTTCAGGAGGGACCAGTCCCTGGAGAAGGACATTACGCTTGGTAAAGTGAAGGGTCAGTGAAGAAGAGCAAGATCCTCAATGATATGCATTGGTACAGTGGCACCAGCAAAGGGCTCAGGTGTAGCAACAGTTGTGAAATTGACGCAGGATCAGGCAGTGTTCTGTTTTACATAAGGTTGATATGAGTCAGTAGTGACTCGACAGCACCTAACAACAATAAAATCTAATCAACATTAACAGGTTTTCAGGCTTCTAGTTGTTTTTAATTTCTAACAAGTCTGTATCTATTAATTTATATATCTAAAATAAGAATCATACCACTCACAATTTCCTATTTTTAGATAACACTATAGATTGACACGATGGCACTTAACAACAACAACAACATAGATTGACAACAGCGATAGATGGATCCTAACACTAGTCTGACAGTTTGTTGTACTGTGGTAGCTTGTGTGTTGTGTGATGTTGGAAGCTATGCCACTGATATTTTAACTACTAGAAGTGTCCACCAAAGTCTACAGTTTTCAGCAGAGATTTCAGACTAAGACACACTAGAAAGAAAAGAGAGGTGAACAGCTGCTGAATAGTTAGCCACTGAAAATCTTTGGAATAGCAGCAGAGGATTGTCTGATAAGAGTGCTGAAAGATGAGGCCCTCAGGTTGGAAAGCATTCAAAATATGAATAGGGAAGAGTTGCCTCCTCAAAATAGCATTTACCTTAATGATGTGGTTGAACGAGAATATTCAGAACCTTCATTTGCTGTTGGGACACAACTCAAAATTCGGAAAGACAACTGCAAATATCTATTAATAGCTGCCTTTTAAATCATATTTTTCTTGCTGCTGCCCATTGTAGTCATTAGAAAACAAAATATGACCACAATTTTGGGGGTGAGAAAGACATAGCATTTTCATATTGGTGAAAGAAATTATTCTGAAATAATGCCACCAGAGACTGAGCAGAAATGGACCCTTTCTAAGGTGCCATTCTTATGAGCCAAGAGTATGGTATTTAAATTCAAAGCTCATCCCGAAGGAATAACGTGTAAGATAATTTGAAATAGAGGCATAGTAGCCTTGTAAAGACAAGCATTACAATGAATGACATTGTGAATGGGGTGAATTTGTTGAATGAAAGATGAGGCTTTCTACTCCCGTAAAGATTTACACCCTCGGAAACCCTGTACAGGGTCGCTATGGGTCGGTTCCGACTCCACGGCACATAACAACAACAACAAGTGTTCCTGCACAAGCAAAATGTATTCACTAGGTTCCTACATAGTCTGCTTTTACTTTGTAATTTGTAGTCTTCAAAAGATTTTTTTTAACAAATGAAGTCCATCCCTACACTTTAAAAAAATCCATTAATAATTGGAATGTAGAAAGTATAAATCTAGGAAAATTGGTAACTGTCAAAAATGAAATGGAACACATAACATCGATATCCTAGGCACTAGTGAGCTGAAATGGACAGGTAGTGACTACTTTGAATAAGACAATCATGTGATCTGCTATGCAGGGAATGTCAAATTGAAGAGGAATGTCATTCATTCATTCTTAATAAAACAGAATCTCAAGTTCTATCTTGAAGTACAATGGTGACCAGAATGGGATAACATCCATACACCTACAAGGAAGACTAGTTAATAGTATTATTATTCATATGTATGTGCCAACCACCATAGACAATGATGATGAAACTAAAGTATTCTACCAATTTCTTCAGTCTGAAATCGATCAAGCATATAATCAAGTTGCATTGATAATTACTGGTGAATGTGAAAGTGAAAGTTGGAATGAAAAGGAAGGATCAGTAGTTGGAAACCATGGAGGAATGATAGAAATGATGTTGGAGATGGCATGATAGAATTTTGAAAGACCAATGACTTATTCATTGCCAATACCTGGTGTGGTGCTGTAGGATAAGCGCAGGATCGCAAGGGCAGTTTGAACCCCAAGGACAGCACTTCAAATATACCAGCTGCTCCACAGAAACCCTATACTGGGTCCCTATGAGTCAAAACGTACTCAACAGTACTTAACAACAACAACAGCAATACATGTGGACCTCACTAGATGGAATATACAGGAGTCAAATTGATTACATCAGTGGGAAAAAGTAGATAATACAAGACCAGGGACAAACTGTGGAACAGACCATCAATTGCTCATATGCAAATTCAGGCTGAAGCTGAAGGAAATTAAGACAAGTCCACAAGAGTCAAAATATTACCTTGACTATATCCAGTATGAATTTAGAGACCATCTTAAGAACAGATTTATTGTATTAGACACAATGGCTAAAGACCAGAAGAGTTGTGAGATGAAATCAAGAACATAATGCATGAAAAAAATAAGTAAAAAAGAACATAATACATGAAGGAAAAGGAAGCCAACTTCATAAAAAGACAAGAAATAAAGAAAAAACCAAAATGGATGTCCACAGAGACTCTTAAACTTGTTCTTGTGTGCAGAGATGCTAAATCAACTGGAAGAAATGAAGAAGAAAAGAGCTGAACAGAAAATTCCAAAGGGTATCTCAAGAAAACAAAGTAAAGTATGAAATATGCAAAGACCTGGAGTTAGAAAACCAAAAGGGAAGAACATGCTCAGCATTTTTCAAGCTGAAAGAACTGAATGAAAAATTCAAATCTCAGATTGCAATATTAAAAGAGTCTATGAGCAATATGAGTCCTGGTGTGGCACTGTGGATTAATGTGATAGACTGCAAAGCTGTTTGAACTGCAAGGTCGGCAGTTCAAGCTTACCAGCTACTCCTTGGAAACCCTATATAGGGTCGCTGTGGGTCAGAACCGACTCGACAGTACTTCACAACAACAAAGAGTAATATATTGAATGATGCAGGAAGCATCAAAAGAAGATGAAAAGAATACACTGAGTCACTGTACCAAAAAGAATCAGCCAATGTTAACTATTTTAAGAGGTATCACATGATCAAGAACCAAGATTATTGAGGGAAAATGTACAAGCAGCCCTGAAGGCGTTGGCAAAAAACAAGACTCAAGGAATTGATTGAATACAAATTGAACTGAATACAAATTGAACTGCTTCAACAAACTGAAGCAGTTCACTTGTTTATGCCAAGAAATCTGGAAGAAAGCTACTTGGTCAACCTATTGGAAAAGATCCATTCCAATGGAATGTGAACATATAAAACAATATCATTAATATCACATGCAAATAAAATTTTGCTGAAGACAATTTTAAAAACATTTGCAGAAGCACATCAATAGGGAACTGCTAGAAATTCAAACTGGATTCAAAAGAGGATGTGCATTGAGGGATATCACTACTTATGTCAGATGAGTCTTGGCTGAAAGTAGAGAATACCAGCAAGATGCTTACTTGTGCTTTATTGACTATGCAAAGGCATTCATCTGTGTGGACCTTAACAAACTATGGATAACATTTTAAAGAATGGGTATTCCAAAATATTCAACTGCACTCATGAGGACCTGTGCACAGATCAAGAGGCAGTCATACAAATACAACAAGAGTATGCTGAATGGTTTAAAGTCTGATTCGGTGTGCACCAGTTGTTGTGTCCTTCCGCCATAGTTATTGAATCTTTATGCTGAGCAAATAACCTGAGAGGTTGGTTTATATAAAGTAGAACTGGCATCAAGATTGGAGGAAGACTTATTAACAAACTTCAATATGCTGATGATACAACCTTGCTTGCTGCAACTGAAGAGGACTTAGATAACTGAGTGATGAAGACCAAAGACTACAGTCTTCAGTATGGATTGCACCTCCATTTAAAGAAAGCTAGAATTCTCACAACTGGACCAATAAATAATCAACTTATAATTATAATAGGTAGAAAAGATTAAAGTTGTCAAAGACTCCAATTTGCTTGGACCCACAATGAACTCTCATTAAAGTAGCAGTCAAGAAATCAAATGACTATTGCATTAAGTAAATCTGCTGTGAAAGACCTCTTTAAAGTGTTAAAGAGCAAAGAGGTCAGCTTGAGAACTAAGATGCACCTAGCCTACGCCATGGTATTTTCAATCACCTCATATGGATGTGAAAGTTGGACAGTGAGTAAGGAAGAGTATAGAAGAATTAAAGAATTATGGTGTTGGCAAAGAATGCTGAAAGTTCTGTGGACATCCAAAAAAAAACACACGTAAAGCTGTGTTGGATGAAGTACAACCAGAATGCTCATTAGAAGTGAGGATGGTAAGACTTTGTCGCTTGTTCTTTAGACATCTTGTCAGGAGGGATCAGAC
The DNA here is from genome assembly GCF_000296735.1 of Chrysochloris asiatica. Classification (NCBI taxonomy): domain Eukaryota; kingdom Metazoa; phylum Chordata; class Mammalia; order Afrosoricida; family Chrysochloridae; genus Chrysochloris; species Chrysochloris asiatica. The sequence continues at coordinate 1,634,854 of NW_006408815.1, read as the reverse complement.
CCTGGAGAAAGTCATCATGCTTGGTAGAATGGAGTGTTAGTAAAGAAGAGGAAGACCTCCAATGCGATGGATAGACACAGTGGCAGCAATTATGGCCTCAAACATAAAATCTGTGAGGATGCCCCAGGACCAGGCTGTTCTTGTTCTGTTATGCGTAGGGTCACTATGAGTCAGAACTGACTGGATGGCAGTTGACAACAACAATACATGGCCATCTTGTGACATCAACACAGGATTGAACCCCATTTCATTGTAATCAAATATTGAATGGGTTTTCCCTAATTTCTTAGAATTTGCTACATAGTGGGCAGTAAAACTGGTGAGAAGTGACTATACCAAAATGCATATCTTGTGTCAGGGAAATGAAAATGAGCAGTCCTTCAATAGAGAGATTGGAGAAGATCTCACTCTGTTCCCAAATGACAGAATCAGCATTCCTAAACGTCACAAGGCAAATACAGCCAGGAGGACATCCATTCAAAGCCTTTAGTGTAACTGAACTGTGCAGAGGAAGGATACAGAATTGAAATTACAATATGAATTAAGGTGGATGGGAATGTATTGTTTTAACATCTGGAAGAGGTTATGGTCTCTCCCCAACAGTAAGGTTTAGTAATGGGAAAGGATGATTAAACAAGGATGAAAGCAGTGGATAGAGAAAATAGAATTGATTATCACTTCACTGAGTTCAACCTGCTTAATCATCCTAGTACATTGTTAAAAAGTGCATGCTATTTCAGCATAATATTCCATTATGTGAATGTATATTATGCTAGGAGACATTTAGGTTTAAATAAATTTACTTGTGACATCAACACATAGGAGTGAACCCCATTTGTAGAACTGCCCCACAGAATTTCTCAGGCTATAAGCCGTACAGAAGCCGACAGCCACTGCTTTGTTGTGGAGAATGGTTGATAGATTCCCACAATGGTTCAAACCCACCAGCTGCTCTAAATGGAAGAAAAATGAGGTCCTTTGTTTACATAAAGATTTACAGTTTTGAAAACCTTATAAAGGGTCACTATGAGTCATAATTATCTAGATAGTAATGGGATTGGTTTCAGTTTGGCTTATACATAAATATTTTTACAGTCTTCTGTGAATATATGCATACAGGAAGCTATACAACAGGTAAAATTGCTAGTCTTAGGAAGTGTGCATTAATACCTTTTAATTAATACTGCTAAGTGTTGTTAAGTGTCATGGAGTTGGTTACGACTCCTAGCAACCCAGTTTCCAAGGAACAGCTGGTGAGTTTGAACTGCTGACCTTGCATTGACATTCCTATGGAGTACAGTTCTACTCTGGTACACATAGGGTTGCCTTGAGCTGGAATGGACTCAACAGTAACAATTTGTTTTTGTTTTTAATTTAGCAACTAAGGATGTGTGATGCATCACTGAATATAACACTGGCCATTTTTACCCTTCAGTGAAATCTGATTTGACTCTACTGCTATTGATTTTTTAAAAATCTTATTGTATATAATCACATGCAAGCAAAATATTTTTTAAAGATAATTTAACAATGGCTGTCACAGTACATTAACAGGGAATTGCCTGAAACTAAAGCCAGATTCGGAAGAGGGTGTGTGACTAGGGATATCATTGCTGATGTCAGATGGATCTTGGCTGAAAGAAGAGAATATGAGAAAGATGTTTACCTGTTTTTTAATGACCATACAAAAGCTTTTGATTGTGTGAATCGTGGCAAGCTATGGATAACATTGTGAAGAATGGATACTCCAGACACTTGATTGTGCTCATGGGGAACATGTTCATAGACCAATAGGCAGTCATTGAAACAGAACATAAGGGATGCTAAATGGCTTAAAATTGGGAAAGGTGTGCACCAGGACTATATCCTTTCACCATACTCATTTAATCTGTATAGTAAGCAAATAATCCAAGAAACTGGATTATTTGAAGAAGAGCATAGTATCAGGATTGGTACAAGACTCATTAACAACCAGCAATGTACAGATGATACAATCTTACTTGCTGAAAAGCAAAGAGGACTTATAATACTGATGAAATTCAAAGACAACAGCTTTAGGTATGGATTGTACCTCAACGTAAAGAAAACAAAAACCCTCACAACTATACCAAGAAATAGCATCCTACTAAATGAATAAAGAAAAGAGTCCTGGTGTGGCATTGTAGGATAAACACTGGACCACAAGGTCGGTTTCAACCACAAGGTTGGTGGTTCAAACTTACCAGCCACTCCTCAGAAACCCTATACAGGGTCACTATGAGTTGGAACCGACTCGACAGCACTTAAAAACAACAGTAACAGCAAATGAAGAAAGAATTGAAGTTGTTAAAGCCTTCATTTTGCTTTTGGATCTACAATCAACACTCATGGAAGCAGTGGTCAAGAAATAAAATAATGCTTTGCCTTAGGCAAATCTGCTGCACAAGACCTCTTTAAACTGTTCAGAAGCAAATATTTGAGGAGTAAGTCATGCCTGCTCCAAGTCATGGTATCGTCAACAGCCTCATATGTGTATCAAATTTGGACAATGAATAAGGAAGAACACAAAAGAAGTGATACATTTGATTTATAGTGTTGGAGGAGAATATTAAAAGTACCATGGAATGCCAGAAGAACAAACAAATCTGTGTTGGAAGAAGTACAACCAGAATGCTCCTTAGAAGCCAGGAGGATGAGACTTTGTCTCTCATACTTCAGACATATTATCAGGAGGTGCCAATCTCTGCAGAAGGACATTATGCTTGGTAAAGTGGAGGGTCAGAGAAAAATAGGAAGGCGAGGTGGATTGGCACAGTGGCAGCAGCAATGGGTTTAAACGTGACAATGATTTTGAAGTTGGCACAGGACCTGGCAATATTTCCTTCTATTATGCATTGAGTTGCTAAAAGTCAGAGCTGACTTGATGTCACCTAACACCAACAACAATTGTATACAGTTATGAATACCAATTAAGATACTTGACATAAACAACATCTGTGTTCTCAGTATGTGATCAGTTGTGTGTGTAGTACTATTAGGGGAATCCCTAGAACCCAAAAGTCCTGACATATCACAAAGTTATGTTTTCAGATCACTGCCTGAGTTTATTTTATCACAGGTTAATAGTGTTTTTATTCTTCTCATAGTGATTTACTTTCCACGGTTGTTATTCCCAGTATCCTTTTCTTCTGCTGTTCTTTTTCTCTCCCCTCTACACCCTTGTCTTCCCCAAGTGTTCTTGTACCAAGAATTCCCAACATTCTTCCTTTCACTTGACTTTCAGGTATACTTAAGGGAGATATATATTCAATATCACTCCTGGTAAGCAAAAAAGTTACAGTGGAAATAAGGATCATTTGTGAATTCTTTTCTACATAAAGTTCCATCTTTAAATGCATCATTTTCTAGTTTCTTTTAACTTAAGAAGAATTATTATTTATCAGATTAACCATCCCCATATACACACAGACACTTGTAGTTGTATTTCCACCTGTTGAGAAACCTTAAACCTTTATACCTTGTCACTGTTTGATGTCAGCATCTTCACCATTGGATCCTTACATTTTAACTTCAAAAAAAGCTTCAACTAAAGTGTTTCCTGCCTTTAAAATTTGGATTGCCTAGATGATACACATGGTTAATTTTGGAGCTGTAAACCTACGGGTTGAAGGTTTGAGTCCACCTAGAGGGTCCTGGGTGGCTATGGGTCGGAACCGACTCGACGGCACTTAACAACAACAACAACAGAGGGTCCTGGGAAGAAAAGTCTAGTGACCTTCTGTAATAGTTAAGGCTGTATCAACTTGATTGCCATGATTCCCAATGATTTGGCATTTGATATGTAGGTATCCCAACAACGGAATCTAATACAATGCAATTAGCCTATGATGAGTTCTCCTATGAGCAGTCAATCAATTGAAAGGATGTTTCTTCAATTGGGGTGGCCTGGTTCTAATATATTAGAAACTCAGGCAAAGCTTATTTGCTTTCTACTTGGTATTAGTCTTGCATCTGGTTCATCATTTCAACTTCCAGTTCTTTGGACTTGAGCCAATGGTCTGCTCTATCACCTGCTGATCCTGGAGGCCATCAGCAGCCTGCCTTCTTATCTGCCAGACTTGCATTCCTGGCCTGCCTGGCATGTTGGCCTGTTTGCCTTCCTGCGGGACCTGCCTTCCGCTGGACCTCCCAGTTTGGGTTCATTTGACCCAGACTTGGAACTTTCCCACCTCTACCTCTACAATTGTATATACAACTCTCTCTCTCTCTCTCTCTCTCTCTCTCTCTCTCTCTCTCTTTACCTCTACAATTGTATATACAAGTCTCTCTCTCTCTCTCTCTCTTGGAACTTTCCCACCTCTACCTCTACAATTGTATATACAACTCTCTCTCTCTACCTCTACAATTGTATATACAAGTCTCTCTCTCTCTCTATTTCTCTGTATATGTAAGTTTCACTGATTTTGCTTTTCTAGAGAACCTAGTCTAAGACACCTACTTTTTTAAAGCAAAAAACCTTATGGAGCACTGTGCTACTTTGACACGCAAGGGGTCATCATGAGTTAAAATTCACTTACCAGCAGCTAGTAAGCACTTAAAAAAATAAATAAATAGAAAACCTCAGTCAACTTCAATGCATTTCCAGCCTTCCTTTGTTTCTCCTTTTTCCACTCAAACATGCATTCTTTCCTTACCATCTCTCTTAGAAATTTCACGTTTGCAACTATTTCCTTTTAATTTATTGGTACTATTTTAATTCAGTGTAAGCCACTACCAGTCCTCACTCTCAATGAATACCTGTGGAACTTCACAGATTCTTACAGTTTTGCTTCCTTATTTCATTTCCCATATTAAATCAGTGGATGGATCCTGTTGAAACTTTGTTTTAAGAGTCTTTTAAAATCACTTTCTTCTAAGTTCTCATTGCAAATGCTGTAAACCGGAGTCTTAGCCTTGGAATAACTCTATTTGATTGCTTTTCTACGTCCTAGCCACAATCTATCGTAACCAATGCTTATTTGCTATCTTATGAAAACAATGCATTTTACTGCAACATAAGATATATTTTTGTAATTTAGGATATTGGGTAAATCATTGCTAATCTTTTTTTTTTACTTTTACAATGCAACTTGTGGGAATATAAATTGAGAGTGCTTATGTGTTAAGATGGTGCTCAAAATGACTATTTACAAATTCTTAGTGTGTATGTGTATGTATTTAGGTCACCTATAAAGGATGTTGTATCCTGTGGGAACATCCTAATAAATGGCAATTAATGGATTTATATAGCATCTATTATTCAGAGAGATCAAAATACTATAACCTTCCAGTGCCTCCATTTCCTGCTTATTCACAATGGAGTTAATAATACCCAACTGTCTCCCCCAAGATCACAGAGATGTTGTGACGGCCCATTAATATTCATTGTACAATATCTTCCTGAAACAAAGATACATGCATAAAGTATGTCTATATCAGTAGCTTCTCACCACCATTGTTGTTTGCTCTTCTTAAGCTGGGCTCGTCAATTATGAGGTCACTTAAGGTTAATTGCAGAATCAACTGTGTTATGGAGCTACTTCTGTAGATATTTTGCAGGTTTTTGTAGCAGTATTACTATATACACTGTGGCCAAAGCCTTTATGTGTTCTGAATAATTGTGGCTATCTTACTGAGTTCTTTTTCTTTACAGCCTAGAAAAGGTGAGAGAAAAATTCCAGGCAGCTTGCAATAGTGGGCAAAGGAAAAGAAAGAGGAGAGAAGTGGAAAGAAGGCGAACTCTCTGAGAAACTTAGAAGGCCAACCTTGAAGTCTCATGCAAGGAATCCCACCCAAACACTGTTTATTTCTACTAATTGCCATTGATAAGGAGCTCTGGTAGGATAGTGGTTATGGATCGGGTTGTGAACTTTAAGGTCCACAGTTCGAAACTACCAGCTGTTCTGCGGGAGAATGAGGAGGCTTTCTGCTCCCATAAAGATTTACAGCCTTGGAAACCCTGTACAGGGTCGCTATGAGTCGGAACCAACTCCACGGCATATAACCACCGCCATTGCCATTGATGGAGACCCCTACAAGTAGAACTGTTCATAACACTTTCTTGGCTTTAATCTTTATGAAAGCAGATTGCCAGGCCTTTCTTCCGAGGTACCCTGGATAGGTTCCAATCACCAACCATTAGATTAGCAGGCAAGCGCAAACCCAAAACGTCTATTCCAACCTAAACGACAGTGCTTAGTTTCACCAACTCATGCACTGAGCCCTACTCAACCCTCCAGAGTTAAAAATAATTTTGCATTGATACTTTTAGAAATCTTAAAAAAAAAGAAAAAGAAAGCATAGTGTTATAGACTGGTAGCGTAGTGGTTACGAATCGGCCTGCGAACCGCAAGGTCAGCAGTTCGAAACTACCAACTGTTCCGCAGTAGAAAGATGAGGCTTTCTGCTCCTGTAAAGATTTGTAGCCTCGGAAACCCTGTACAGGATCACTATGAGTCGGAAACGACTCCACAGCACATAACAACAACAAAAAAAACTGAATTGTGTCTGTCAAAAATATTTGTTGCAAATTCTAACCACTATATTTGTGGATGTAATCCCATTCTGAAATAAGAGTTTTCTTTGCTGTTTTAATTAGGCCCTATCAGTTTAGGATGTGTTTTAAACCAATGACTTTTGGGATATAAAAAGAGCAGATGAGCAAGCACAGAATGAGGTACGGTAAGTCCTAAAGTATTGATACTAGGGTTTCAGTGCATAGAGGGACTGGTTTATGCCAAACAAGACATGTTAAATCATCAAGTTGTGATCTGTGGATGGCTGCAGACCAGTTCTCTCAATAACAACATGTTTCTTAGTCCCTTTAAGGTGGTTGTGTGTCACTGAGTCTGTTACCTGTGACCCTGTATTGGGCTTCTGAGGCTCTAAATCTTTATGGGAGCAGAAAGCCTCATCTTTTCCCATGGAGCAGCTGGTAGATTCAAACTGCTGACCTGGCGGTTCGCAGCCTCACATGTATCCCACAAGGCTACCAGGGCTTACTAGGATATCTTCAAATAAAAGGTACAATCAAAACTGTGGCTTCCCAGGTCATCTGCTGGACCAGTTAAATTCAAGGCAAAGAAGTTAGCTCAAAAGATTATGGTGACTGTTTTTTTGGAATTCCACAAGTGGGTAATCTTGGCAGGTTTTCTTGACTGTTTTCTTATAGCATCTTCCTAATAAGCCTCCAATACAGGATGCTATTGGAGGCTTATTAGGAAGAAGCTATAAGAAAACTGAACACTGCATTGGTGAGAAAAAGGCCAGGGAAATACACCAAGGAATGTTTTTCCATCCCAACAATGCACCTGCTCATTCTTTGAGGGTTGTAAGGGCTGTTCTTTGAGAATTTCATTGGGAAACCTTACCCCTATGGCCTGATATTACCCTTCATACTTCTTTTTTTCCCTCAATCTCAAAGAATATTTAAAAGAAACATGGTTTGAGTCCCTTGAGAATGTGCTAAAACTGCCATTTTGATGTGGTGTATATGGAAGAGGAAAGGGTTAGATGGAAAGGCAGCCTTCAGAGATACATACGTTGAGATTGAGACTATGTCAAGGAAAATATAGCTTCACATTTTGACCTTTTGTTTAATAAAGGTGTCTATAATTTTGTAGCAATCCTTTTAGACTTACCCTCATCGATCCCTGACATTCAAAAGAATGCCAAGAAAAATGCTAAAGAAGCTGAGGCAAGGATTTTCTACAAAACCGAACAGAGATGGCTGTGCCCTAGAACCGGTGTCATGAATTCAGACTTTGACCTCTGGAACAAAGAGAAAATAAATCTCTGTCCGTTAAAGCTACCCACTTTTTGATACAGTGGTGGTGGTGGTTATGTGAGATAGAGTTGGTTCCCACTCATAGCAATCTTGCATACGTTTTCCTCACAGCTAGAACTGTAGGCAATATCATGATCAATGGAGAAAAGATCGAAGTTGTCAAATATGACATTTGATTCAGATCCACAATCAACATCATTGGACGCAGCAATCAGAAATTAAACTACAAATCACATTGGGCAAATCGTTTTGCAAGAGACTTCTTAAAAGTGCAAAAAAATCAAAGATATCACTTTGAGGACTAAGGTGTACCTGACCCAAGCCATGGTATTTTCAATTGCCTCCTATGTATGTGAAAGCTGGACAGTGAATAAGACAAGAGAAGAACTAATGCATTTGAATTATGGTGTTGGCAAAGAATTTTGAAAGTACTATGGACTGTCAAAAGAACAAATCTGTCTTGGAAGTTGTTAGGATGCTCCTTAGACTCACAGAAGGCAAGGATTGCCTTTTGTACTTTTGATATGCTATTAGGAGGGACCAGTCCTTGATAAGTACATCATGCTTAGTAAAGTGGAGGGTTAGCAAAACAGGAAGAGCCCTAACGAAATGACAGCAGCAATGGGCTCAAACATAGCAGAGATTGTGAGGATTGGGCAGAGTTTCATCCTTTTGAATAGGGTCTCTATGAGTAGGAACTGACTCTGTGGCACCTAATAATAATGTTAACAGCTTACTGAGAAAAAATCTGAATTGCCCAGAAAACATCACCAAACCCATTGCCTTAGGAATTCCAAGCCTCTGATTTTTATAAACAAACTAATCAACCCTAAGGCAACTATGTAACCTGCAAGTCACTGTTACATCATATGACCTAAAGATTAAACACGTAAAAATGGGGGGAGGGGGGTGGAGGAAATGAAGTAGGAACATCTCAAGGCCAGAAAGACTGCGGTGACCTTAACACAGAAACCCTAGCCCTCCCCTTTCCGCCGCCCAGAGCCCCCCAAAGCCGCTCCGCCACTTCAGAAGTTTGGAGGCGGGGCGATGAGGACCAGACACGCCCCCTTGGTTACACGCTACGCCAGTGGGAACCACCCTATTCTTTGCTAGCCTATCAGAAAGGGTCTAGCTCTGTGGCGCTGGCCAGTGGGAGGAGCAGACGGTGCGTGGCCCTCCTCCGGCGCTCCTAGGTCCCTTAAAGTGGTTGTCAGCCTGCGCCTGTGCATTTACTGTTTCCACCGAGGCCATGTGGCGGTCCTGTGGGTTGCGGAGGCTGACCGGCCGGTGAGCTCGCGGGGTGCGGGGGAAGGGATAGGGCCAGCCCGATGGAAGTCCGCGGGCTCGGCAGGAGCTGGGAGTGGCGGGAGAGGACCCTGCCCATGCAGGGAAATGCGCAGGCTCCTGGGGTCGGGGTCGTGGAGGAAGAAGGAAGGGAGATCTCCTAGTCCACCCGCAAATTCTTCTGGTCTGGGGCTCGGATAACCCCTTTACTGCCGGGACCCCGACCCTGGAGACTTATGCACTGGCCCAGGCAGCTAATGCTTCTAATCTCTTGCAATGGACAGCTACCTCCTAAAAGTAGGCTAAGCAGTGAAACCCTTTGCTTCCCTGCTCTTGGGGTCTTTTGGCCTGTGTTGAAAGGAAGGGATTTCCTGTCTCAGGTGTTAGTGTGCTTTAGCTGAAAAAACCTGTGTCCACAGCAGCTTCCTGAGCCTCTTTTCCAGTCTTGGACCTCAGGTGATTTCCAGAGTGGGTGGCCGGCCCTGGTGGAGGTTGTCTGGACTTTTAGAAGTGAAGATTATTATTAATGTGGGTTTTAATATGTATAATAAAATAATTGACAGTTTATGATTCTCATTAATGTGTTTGCTCCCATTTCGTTTTTGTTACAAAGCAGAGTCTTTAAGAGACCCTTCAACTTGTATCACTGTACCTAGGTTTAAGCTGCTGAATTCTTAATACCATGGTAACCTTCTGAATTGAACTTTTTTTAAATGACTAGATTTATGTGAAAAAATGCATCGAATTTTCAACTGTGAGTGAGTGTCATATCCTGTATGTTTGTAAAGAGCGGAACATTTTTTTTTGGTAAATATGCTGTGGTTGTTAAGAGCCATAGAGTCTGTTCAGACTGATAGCAACTCTGTAGAGGGCTTCCAAGAAGGGCCTGGTGAGTTTGAACTGCCTACCTTGAGATTCAAACTGACCTGTGGTCCAGCCCTTTATACTACAGCGCCATTAAGTGTCTGGTTTTGCGGCTACTCGTCAAAACCCTGTTTAAATTATGGTACAGCTTACTATAAGTATTCCAGGATGTGGAACCCTGTGTGTTGAACGTAATGTCAGTTTTGCGTGTACCCTTATTTGTGTTAGGATTTGTCCACAGCAACATTTGTACTAAGAGACTGCAAAAGTTTGCAGGAAAATTCCATTATCTTTTTATTTTATTTTAAGTTTTTATTGTGAATGAGTGATAGTTTCCATGGGAGAACATCAGTATTACAGTCACCCTATCGTATTTCGTTTCGTTGTGCATCATTATTCAACAGTATTTGCTTGTATTCCCTCTGTTTCTTTTGTTTTGTTTTTGTGATATAAACGGAAACACTCAGGAATATTTAATCATTTCAACAACCAAAGCGCAGATTCTGCAAGGCAGCCACCTGGCTGTGAGCACGCAGCCTTTCTCTTTCCATGAATTTAGAGTTAGCTAGATGAGCTCAGCTGTTCTTTCTCTCCATGTCTTCATCTCTGCCTCCAACTCTGGTGTGGCTGCTTCCCTGGATAGGGTCCCACATTCCACTCCTGAAATGCCATTATCTTTTTAGTCCATTTTCCCATGAGCTTAGTTAATCCCTCTCAATATAATATGGGGACAGGGTGGTTGTCCCTGGTGGTGGTGGTGGTGGTTATGTGCTGTGGATTCCATTCCAACTTCCAATGACCCTGTGTAGGGTTTCCGAGGCTGTCAACCTTTATGCAACCAGAAAGCCTCATCATTCTCCTGCAGAACAGCTGGTAGTTTTGAATTGCTGACCTTGAGGTTAATCAGCTGGACCTGTTCTGTTAACCACTGTGTTACTAGAGCTCCTTGGAGGGGAGTCCCTAGGTAGTGCAAATGGTTGAACACTCACCTACTAACCAAAAGGTTGGTTTAGACCCACACAGAGGCACATTAGAAGAAAGGCCTGTGATGTATAGTTATGAAAATCCTATGGGGTACAGTTCTACTCTGAAACACATGGGGTCACCATGAGTTGTCATTGGTTCATGACAAATTCTTGTTTTGTCTTGTTTTTTAAACTATGGGACATTGCACTAGTATTGCTTCTCCTGGTTAATGAACTGGTTTGCAAAGTCAGTTTGAACCACCAGGTGAGCAGTTCAAGCTCGTCAGCTGCTCCTTGGAAATGCTATACAGTATTGCTGTGGTTGGAAACCACTTGACGGCACTTATCAATAATGTAGCATATTCTTTCTGTGAGTGCATTCTTGAGGATAAATAATTTCTTAAAATCCTTCTTTATACCACAATTCTAGAATTTGCTAAATTAATAAGATAGCCCAGTATTGCCAATAAGCAGCTCTGGTAGCGTAGTGGTTACGAATTGGGCTGCGAACCGCAAGGTCAGCAGTTCGAAATTACCAGCTGTTCCGCAGGAGAAAGATGAGGCTTTCTGCTCCCGTAAAGATTTATAGCCTCGGAAACCCTGTACATGGTCACTTTGAGACGGAACCAATGCCACGACACATAACATATTGCCAATGACCAGGTAATTTTTTTAACCTGTGCATATTTTCTTTAAAAAGTGCGTATTTTTGTAAGCTACAACATTAACATAGAAAAACCCATAAAACGTATATTAAAGTTGAAAGAATAATCATTTTAAAAAGTGGAGTCACTTTTTAAAAACTTTTTATTGTGAATTAGGTGAAGGATTACAGACAGGATCATCAGCTGTGCATTCAGCAAAGCCTACACCTTGTTTCATCTCAGTAATTACAGCCCTGTCCCTGCAACAACATTCATCCAACTTCCTCCCTGTGGCTCCCCATTTACATCTTATACTTCACAAGTGAACCAGGCAAAAATATTCGATGTATACTTAAAAAAACAAAACATTCATTTAAGCATCCAAAGGGCACATTCTGTCAGCCAGCATTCTGCCCACATGCACATAGCCACCATCTTTCAGTCGCCTCCTTTATTGGTATGCATCTCACGCTCCACTCATGTTCTTCCTTCTTGATGGTCCTAAATGAAAGATGACCCAATCCCTCCTTTTAGTTAGACATCTTCTACAATTACAGTTGTGACAATTCCAAATAATCCTGCTAACAGTTATTCACAATTGAGTCATAAAATTCTATCACTATTGCTTCCCATCCTCTTTCATCAGATCCATCTGGGAAAGAGGGAAACTCTTCAGTGGAGATCCTATCTTAACCTCCTCATTCTGCAACTAAGCACACTCATGAAAGCTTATAAACCAGCCACTTCATCCCTTTAATGCCCCTGTTCCCCCATTTTGATAGCCAGTGACTAAATTTCTCATCCCTATCAACCCAGTTGCAACTGACTCAACGACACCTTAACAACAACCCAGTGCACTGAGGAAACAAGGTTGTTCCTTGAAGCATCCTTATTTGGAATTTTGATGAGTCACTGCATTCCTAGGTGAAAGTCTAGTTGTTCAAATTGTGGCAATTTGCACTTATTCTCAGTAGCAAACATCATTATCTTCGTCTGTTCAAGTTCTGGTCAACTAGCCATCCAAGCTAGGTCAACTGCACGTTTGGGAGTTCATGCACACCTTCCTGCACTTCAGACCAGCTGGCCGCATCGCTCTCAGCCCTCAGGAGCTAGGTCATTGTCCATGGCTTCAGAAGTTCACACATCTTCCTAAATTTCACACCATCTAGCCCTTCCTCTTCTCTCTCTTCTCTCAAGGTCAGTGGGCCAGTGGAACATGGTCAAACTCAGCCCATTGCTGCATTCCCCACCCCCCCACCCCCGACACTCACAAGTAGATTCAGGTGGTCTCCAGCAAGCATACTAGACTGCTTTTGAATCCCCTTTGAGTTTCAGTCCTAGAAGAAGATTTTCCCTGATGGGCCAACTTTTCTTTCCTTGATGCCTCCAAAGCAAACAGCTTGCTTGAAATTCAAATAGCCAAACAGTCTGCTTTTTTATTTTTCCTGCAGGTCTTTGTGTTAATAAGAATCCTCTGTTCTCCCAGCTGTTGTGAGTTGGTCTACATATCTTTTCAAGAGGGAATATCCCAACTCAGAGCATTGTGAATGGGGCTCTGGATTCCACCTAAGGTGCCATACTCTACAAAGGCTTAACAAGAAGCCTATTCTGCATAAATTCTGTTACCCATTTTTAGCAAATCCAGTTAGTTATAGGGTGAAGGTGGATTTACAAGAAAAGTGGAACCACTATTAAGTCAGCTTAAAATTGCCTCTTTTTGCTAATAATTATATTTCTTACTCCCAGAAATAATCACTGTTTAGATTTTATAAAAGTAATTTTTGGGCAGGGAGACTAGATTAATGGGAACGGAGCAACTAAAACCAAAGTAATGAGAACACTTACACATTGGGAAGAATATAAACAATGTCATTGACCAGAAATACAATAAAATCTTTTTTTTTTTTTAATTTAGTGATGCCTGTTTTTGATCCTATTTATAGACTAATACTACAAATATCCTTTGTATTTTTTTTTTTCAGATGTATGATCTACATCTTTATTATACATAGTTGTTTTAGTCTGTACTTGTTTTGATGTTGTAGTACATTTTTTTGGAGTCTTGATGTGACACTGTAGGATGAGCACTGGACTGCAAGATCAGTGTTTCAAACCCACCAGCTTCTCCTCGGAAATCGTATGTAGTGTTGTTATGAGTCAGAACTCACTTGTTGGCACCAAAGAACAACAAGGTGTGGTGCTGTAGGACAAATACTCAACCACATAAGGTGGTTTGAACCACAAGGTCAGTGGTTCAAACTTACCAGCTGCTCCTTGGAAACCTTATACAGGGTCCCTATGAGTCGGAACCAACTCTGCGGCACTGAAAAACAGCAACTAACAACAGTAGTATGCTTTTAAAATTGCGATAAAAGTATAAATAAAAAACATTTGCCAATTCAGTGATTTTTACGCATAATTTAGTGACATTTCATGTCTTTCATTATGTTGTGCAACCATTATCCAAATTTTCCTATCACCATTCACAGTTCAGTGCCCCTCACAATGACTTCTTCATTACCCCTTCCTCACTTCCCTGGTAGCACTAGTAAGGTTCAGTCTTTATATGTTTACCTATGTTATAAATATGAGATCATATAATATCTGTCCTTTTGTAACGGATTCGCTTCATTCAGCATGGTTTCAGGATTAATCCACATTGTAACATGTATCAGACCTTATTTTTATGTTGTTAAGTGCTGTTGAGTTAATTTCAACTCATAGTGACTCTGTATAGGGTTTCTGAGGCTGTATACCTGTGCAGGAGCAGAAAACCTCATTTTTCTCCTGTGGCTCTGTTGGCGGGCTCGAACAGCCATCCTTGTGGTTTCCAATCCAGTACTTAATCTCTAGAGCCACCGTGCTCACATCTCTATTTATAGCTCCATAATAGTCCATTATATGGATGTTTCACATTTTGTTTTATTCATTCATGTTGATGGGCATTCCATTTCATTCATTTTTGTTGCCACATTATTTTACTGAATGAATAGTCCATTGTTCATCCATTCTTCTGTTGATGGGCATCTGGGTTGGTTGCATTTGGTACTGCTAGGAGTAATGCTGATTTTTTTTTTTTTTTAATCTTTTATTGTGAATTATGTGATAGTTTACATGGGAGAACATTAGTTTTATATTCATTCTATCGTATATCGTTTCATTGCCATGATTACAATCCCCTCCATGTATCATCAACCAACCAAAGGGTATACCCTGCCCCCCACCCCCACCCATCAGCACACGGCCCCTCTTTCTCTCTCTGGGTCTAGAGTCTCCAGCCGCTCCATCTCTCCATGTCATCATCTCAGGCATCACTGCTTCTCTGGGTAGTGTCGCTTTCCGCTGTTCTCCCTTAATGGTCCCAGGGACCTCCACTCCTAAACTGCAAAGTCGATCACTCCCCTCCTTTGGCTGCAAAATGTCTTTACATTTCCAACCCACACAATAACTTCTGATAAAGTTATTCACTGTTGTGTCACAAGAGTCCTATCCCCATCTTCTTTCATCAGCCCCGCCCAGACAGATTGGATACTACTCAGTGGAGAGTCTACCTTCCTCCATGCCCTCTGGATCTAGGCTCCTTCTTGAAAGCTTGTAAGCCCGTCATTTGTTCCTTTTGTAGCCCCCCACCCCCCCATTCTGGGTAGCCATTGTCCAAGTTGCCCATCCCTGTCTACTCTGTGTATGGAGGGGATGGGAATGATCCTCGCTGTAAAGATTTGTTCCCTCTTTTGAGCTAGCTACTGCTTCCATAGGTGTAGGTGAAGTTCATCAAATTGTATCAGATTACTCTTTTTTTTTCCTCTTCTTTCTTCTCCTAGTTGAGTTCTGATCATCCAGTCATTGAAGCCAGGTCAAGTGGATATTATCTACAAGTGTGGGTGTTCTTATGCCTATGCCCTCTGACATTCTTTTATGTGTATGCTGGTACATAAGTACACATTTCTTTGAGGATATCTCTTTAGAGGTAGAATTGTTAATATTCACTTTTTTCTGAATTATGTTAAATGCATTTCCTAAGTGGTTGCTCCAATTTGTACTCCCAGTATGAGAGCTCCTGGGAGCTTTTTCATTTCCACCAATCTATTAAGTGTATCATGGTATTTGACTCTAATTTGAATTGATTATTGTAGTGTGAGAGGGACAGTTAGAATACTATGATGTAAAAAGAAATTTTTACATGAAAATTGTGTTACATACAAATGATATATTTTGCTTGAAATTTTTATATTATAGTTGTATTCCTGTTGTTTATGAACTGGTACAAATAACAGGTTTTCAACATTTAATTATTTGTTGATATTGGGAAAGTTTAGCTGAATGGATAAAAGGTTCAAAATGAAAGAACTTTACAGGAAATTAATTTTCTGGCATATGTTTGGAATATATCTCATTTAATTATTCTTTGAATTAATTATCTTTATTGATGAATTTTTTTTATTATTATATTACTAGATATTATTATATTACAATATCTTTATTGATGATTTTTTTTTTTATTATTATATTACTGGATTATGCTACCCAAACAATTTTCTGAAAGATCTTCTAATTCTGGTTACTTTTCTTCATTCTAGCTGTGTGAACCATGAAGCCTGGAGGTGGACAAGTAGTAAAGCCTGTGAGAGGGCCCTGCAATACAAAATAGGAGAGAAGATTCATGGGTTCACTGTAAGCCAGGTACTGGTGCATTTTGACATGCTATTGATATGCCGACATTATAACAGAAATGCAATTTCTACCGGCAGGCGACCTCCTTTAGAGCAGGAAGTGATTTTTTCATCCTCATATCCCTAGAACCAGGTGTCCTTGCAACCACATAGGCAGTGCACAACTGAATGGGGTTTGCACATGAACTGATTTCATTGTTCTTAAGGAAGTACGAAGTACAGAACCCCTGCATCCTGACATGTTTTGATACTCAAAATTTTTCAGATTTTAGAATGTAACATTCCCAGAGGGGTCTCAGAGTCAAACACATGAATATTTTTGTAGCCAAATGCAATACTTTTTGCAGTGTACTAAATAAAAAGTTGAAATGCCTCACATCAGTGCTGGTCAGGTTTTGAATCCCGAAAGAATTTGTTACGAATTTATGTAAAAACTTTTTATTGTTTTCAAGTCCTAGAGTTTCAGAATTCCAGATAAGGGATTGCAGACTTTGTAATAGATTCTGTTGGTTTTTCTCTTTGCTTGTTTTGTGCTTTTGTTTTTTGCTTTAGCTGTCACATTGCTTTTTCTATTGTACATAGGGTCTCTGAGTTGAAACTGACTCGACAGTGCCTAGCAGCAATAGCAGCAATAAATGAAAAATAAGTACTTTAATTATCTGACTGATTGATGACTTTATGCTATAGTTGATAGCATCAGAAATACAAAAATCAGCAACTTACATTTACCTACAATACAAACGATTTTAGAATACAGCATTCTCATGATTAGTGTCACAGCAGAAGTACAAAGTACAAGAGAAGACAGAGTATTTACTTCTGGGGAGTGGAACAGGGAGTGATGGAGAAAGTGGTGTTTGTGTTAAGAAGAGGTAGCAGGATTATTGGTAGGTGCTCTAGCATGAGTAAGCTAAGCAGTGATGTGAGCAGTTCAAGGCAAGCTGCAGGGATGGGAGGGCCTTTTAGTTAGACTAAAGCATGGGTTCCTGAAAGGGAGGTCAGAGCATTTGTAAAGTTCCTTATAGGCCATGCAAAGAAGTTTAAATTTATAATACAAATTAGCAGTATCATGTAGATCTTAGTCAGAGTAGTAGATTCTTTTCCTTTGTTTTTTAAGCTTTATGAAAATGTTTTTTTAGAATAAACCCATGATTGCT
The DNA here is from genome assembly GCF_000296735.1 of Chrysochloris asiatica. Classification (NCBI taxonomy): domain Eukaryota; kingdom Metazoa; phylum Chordata; class Mammalia; order Afrosoricida; family Chrysochloridae; genus Chrysochloris; species Chrysochloris asiatica. The sequence goes on along the minus strand of NW_006408815.1, from coordinate 1,617,466 downwards.
GTTTGAGAAATGCATACTTGAAAGCTATTATTAGGTAAATGTTGTATATACTATAATTTAAAATACACTGATTATTCCTTATAAAGTTCAGTAAAATTGGAAACATTATAGCCATAAGTTATGCAAACATTGTTACTTAGCAGACTGCTTTAAACATCTCATTTCTGTGGCTGTGATCCTGTACTAAACTGTTTTTGTTGTTGTTAAGTGCCATTGAGCTGGTTCCAAGTCATAGAGACTCTGTCTAGAGTTTCTGAGGAACAGCTGGTGGGTTTGAACTGTTGACTTTTCAGTTAGGAGTCCAGTGCTTATCCTACAGTGCCCTACCAGGATTCCAATTGTACTAGGCTGGGAAAACCCAGATTCTAATTTCAGCTCTGCAAATAATTTGCTGTGTAAATCTGAACAAGTTACTTTCACCACATCTGAAAAATGGGAATAAGTCATGTGGTTACCATAATACTATGGTATCGTGATTGAAGGAAAGATGGACAGCTAACATAGTTGGAAGTAAAAATCTCTTTGATACAAAAGAATGTGGAATCCTGAATAGAGGTTTACATAAAGCTTGGAGGTGACCACCCCTGGAAGTAAGGGTTCTTTCATTTTTACTGGGAATATTTATATCTCCCACTTTCTGGAGACTCTTCTGTGTGCATGCTGATCATAAGCTGATCCTCCCGGTAGAAACAAGTAACTGGTAATAACCCTACCCTACATTGAGAACTCATGAGAAACTAGATGAAGCCAAATTTTGCTCCTGAGAGCTCCAGGCCAAGGCTTATTTCAGCATTTACCTTTCTTACAGTATCATTTTGAACATTAAATGAGATGAAATCTGTAAATGCAAAGGACATATGGTATGTGTTCAAAAAGTGAGAGTCATTATTAGAAGGTAGAGTACTATATCAAAAGAGCACAGATCTAGCACGTTTTGAACTTTGGGTCTGGGTGATGTTGGACAAATTTCATCCCTCTATGCCTCAATTTTTCCATTTCTAAATAGGGATGAAAATACCTACCACACAGCGAAATATGGTGCTAATATATATATATATTACACTGAATCCTCACTTACCAACTATCTTATTGTCCAATAGTTTGCATTTTTGACAATAGTATATATATGACTATTATCAAACTACGTTGTGCATTGATAATGGACATCTGCCAGTAACAAATGTCAAGTGTGAAGGTATGAGACGAGAGTAGCCCTGGCTGTGTGGTAGCTAAGGTTATGTGTCGCTCACGCTGGTTGCTTTGTTGGTTCTCAGTGCTTTGACACTTAGCTAATGATATAATTTGTCAGTTGTTTAGGGATGAGGTCATCTACTTTTTGATTTCATATGGCCACCTATTTTTACATAATCCCGATCTCAATAAGGCCCTGGTTTCGGAAACATCATGCTGTTAAATGAGGAGTGGATGTATTATCAACATTAGGCCTTAATTTTCTCATCTGTAAGATGAGGAATTTGGACAGATCGTTTCTGATGTTCTTTCCAGTTTTGAATTGTTAGGTTCTCATATTGTCTACTTTGCGGCAAGCATATCAGTCCTATTAATGTATTTTAAATAACTATAATTTTTTTTTTTATCCAGGTGACACCTATTCCTGAGTTATTCCTGACTGCAGTGCAACTCAGCCATGAGAACACAGGTGCTAGATATTTACATCTGGCAAGAGAAGACAAAAATAATTTATTTAGGTATGTGGTCCATCTATTTAGAATGATCTACCATACATTGAGTAGCTTACAATAATATCTGATTAACACTTTATTTTCTTTGATAGAGTGTTCCTGAAATATAGAGAAAAGATTATATGAATTTATATCATCGGTAATATACATTAGAATTTTATTGTCTGAAGCAGTGATCTCAACAATTATATTTAGAAAACATTTGTTGAAAGATTGTAATATTAAAATGATGAACTGCATGTTTGAAAGCTGTGCTGGTGTTAACCCTCACTTCTTGTCACCTGTTTATCTTCTTTGTCTCTCTCCGTTAGTGTGCAGTTTCGCACCACTCCAATGGACAGTACTGGCGTTCCACACGTTCTTGAACATACAGTTCTCTGTGGTTCTCAGAAATATCCATGCAGAGATCCTTTCTTTAAAATGTTAAATAGGTCACTATCGACGTTCATGAACGCCTTCACAGGTGAGATTGTCCCGAACCAAAATGAGTTCGTTTCTAAGAATAAATAGGGTCATTGGCAGCATGTTGTTGTTAAGTTGGTTTCAACTCATAGTGACCCCATGTAGAGGGTCTGAGGAGCCACTGGTAGATTTGAACCACCAACCTTGTGGTTAGTAGTCCAGTGCGTTTCCTACAGAGCCACACCAGGACTGCATGAGAGTAATTACCTTCCTGCTGAGGCAAAAGATGTTGAACTTTGGTCCTTTAGGAAAGCCACATGATGGTGAGATTATCAAACGTCGGGTTTTCAGGAAGTGGTATCTGAGTTTTTTCTGGAAAAGTTTAGAACGGTTTTCTTTTGGGAATATTTGTACAGAATTAGGCTTCTGTAACAGTATTATTCATCTTGATGATATACCTGGTTGGGTTTTACTTTTGTAAAATATAAAGATTATATATAGTCTGATGGTATGAACAAAGTATTCTTTTTTTTTTTTTTTTAAAGGTTTTTATTGTGGATTGAGTGAAAGTTTTCAGGGCACATCATCGATTTCACATTCAAACATTCATATACCTTGTTTCATTACATTGATTATAATCCCCTCCACATACCATCAGTTAACAGAGTTTCTCTCTATCCTCTTTAGCTTTTCTTTTTTTTTTTTTTTTTGGGGAGGGGGGGAACTTTGCCTTTTTGGAATTTACAGTCTCAGCTTTTGGGGGAGGTTTTTACATTTATCTGTGGGTATCCAGGGCCAAAGTATTCTTGAAAGAGAAATTAAAAGATCAAATTAAATTAATATCCTTAGAGAATGAGGTTATCTTTTTTGGCATCTAAAATAGTATCTCTTAAATTGTATCAGTGATTACTGGAGGAATTAGTGTTCATTGCGTGCCAGACCTGTGTTGGATCTGGAAAAGTGGAACCTCAAGGATAAGCAAAATACTGATAGTAGTATGGGACTGGATCAAAGCGTAAGACTGGTATCATTTGTTCCATTGATGTTGAACCCCCCTTTTTATGGTGAAATTAGACTAGAAAATAGCTTTAGCAAGAATGTTGTATCTTCTAATCTTGTTTTTCATTTGTACCCAGCTAGTGATTATACTCTGTATCCATTTTCCACACAAAACCCCAAGGATTTTCAGAATCTCCTTTCAGTGTATTTGGATGCAGCCTTTTTCCCATGCTTACGGGAACTGGATTTCTGGTATGTGATGACCCCTTTATTGATGTTGACTTAAAGTATTGGAATCTTTTTCATCTCATAATTATTCATCATTGTTTAGGCAGGAAGGATGGAGACTAGAACATGAGAATCCAAGTGACTCCCAAACGCCCTTGATCTTTAAAGGAGTTGTCTTTAATGAAATGAAGGGAGCATTTGTAAGTCTTTCAGTTTCTTATATTGTGTTAAAATTATGATCTTAGCTGTTTAAATTAGGAAACATAAATATGTTTGGAAGATAGTTGATATTCTACTCATTTAATATTCTTAATGAAACTTCTTGAATTAGTTTGCTGTGTGCTGAAGAATAGGATGGTGAGGGGGCAGGTGGCTGTTTATTCTAGAACCGTGTCTTCTATATTGTATGGAAACCCCTGGTGAGGTCTTTGAGGTAAAAGCTTTTTCATAATGATATTAAGACATTACTGTGTGATATCTATTAACCTACATTTCTAGTACAGGAAAACTGTTTTCTATATCTATAGAACTATATCATAGGTAAACATCCATTTAATCAAAAGGTCTCTGGGAACCTCGCTAATTTTTATTCATGTAAAGGTATCCTGAGACCAAAAAGTTAAAGAACTCTTGTCCTAAATCCTTATCTTTTCCTGTCTTGACTTTCAGAATCTGTCCCTGAACTATGCTATGCTGAAGTGCTTGGGATTGCTTGTATGAGGGAGCTTCAAAAACTTATGGAAAAATTCCATTATCTTTCCATTCCATTTTTCCACAAATTTTGTGAAACTCCTTTGTGTCTGTCATGTTTTCCGATTTCTTGCCTGTGTCCACTTTCAACTGAAAAACTTTTTTGAACTCCCCTGACTCTCCATCTCCCATATAGTTAGGAACAAAATGAATCCTAGGACCTTCTTCGTAATTTCACTGTACCCTGCTCTTTGCTTTCAGTTGTGCTTACACAGTGCATACTAAAAAGTAAATTTTCTTTTCCCCCCAGAGAGAGCCAGCCCTTGACTCCTCTGCATAGATTATTATAGTAAACTGAATGCTTTCATTCAACAGTATCTACATGAATGTCTATATTCATTGTTAGAACAAGATGTTATAGTTATATGCTTCCAGAATGTGATTGATTTGCTGTATTAACAAGAGTAATTTATATTATTTGTTTGCTTCTAATTTGAAGACAGATAATGAGAGAATCTTCTCACAGCACCTTCAAAATCGTCTTCTTCCTGACCACACTTACTCAGTCATCTCCGGTGGCGATCCATTGTGCATTCCCGATCTTACATGGGAACAGCTGAAGCAGTTTCATGCTACTCATTATCACCCGAGTAACGCAAGGTGACATTTTATTTAAAAGTTCAGTGGTGGATGTTAATTGGCTTGATTGCATTATCTTACATTGGATGACATGCTTTCACTCACATTTCACAAAGAAATACTTCCTTCAGGAATATGTCATTCTGGGTAAAATTCTTTGCCTGTCTCTTTTATGTGGATATTCATTGAAAAGAATCTATAATGATGGACTTTAGACAATACGGAATAGTGGTTGCAAGCACTGCCTTTGGGGTCAGACCTGGAGAGGAATCTTGGGTCCACCGCTCAGTATTAGTGACCATTCACTTCCTGTGCAAACTTTTCATGTGTATAATAGAAAGACTATCATGAGTGGTGTATAACTCATAAAACTAAAGGACATAAGTGTAGTGTATTTAGTACTGTACTTCGCAATTAGAGATACTCTAGAAATTATGGTTGTGGTTATTAAATCCTAGATACTTTTGATAATTTCTGGCCTCATTTACATGCCTCTCACAGAGATACTGCGGGTTCATTTCCAGCCACCACAATCATGGAAATATTCCAATAAATTTTGTGACAAAGGGAGCCACACACGTTTTTTTAATTTCCCAGTGCACATATACTGTAGTCTATTAAGTGTGCAGTAGCATTACACAAAAGTTTGAAGTTTTGTGAGAAATACTATAATGTGAAACAGAGACACAAGGGCAGTACATGCTGTTGGAAAAATGGCACCAATAAACTTATTCAACACAAGGCTGCCACACACCTTCAATTTGTACAAAAGGCAATGTCTGTGAAGTGCAGTTTAGCAACGCTCAATAAAATAAGGCATGTCTGTATAGTAAAATACTCCTGGTGTGGCGCTGTAGGATCAACACTGGACTGTGAACACAATGGTGGTAGTTCAGACCCACCAGCTGCCTCTCGGAAACCCTATACAGGGTCGCTTTGAGTTGGCGTCAACTTGATGGCACTCAACAACAATATATTAAGCAATCAATTAGGTATTAATGTAAAATCATTATTTCAGTATAAAAATTTGAAAATTGTAATTATTAAAACTTCTAAGAATTCAGAAAATAGAATAATGTACCCCATATATAAAACAATCAGATTATTTTCTTTGCTTAAGTATTTTGAAGTAAACTACAGACAAGGTAGTTTGCCCCTAAATACTTGTTTATGTAGCCTTAAAACATTTTGTTTTATAACATCATGTTGCTGTTATTGTTAATTACCATTGACTTGGTTCTGACTCAGTGACCCTGTAAACTTGTGAGGGCGGAGAAAGCCTCATCTTTCTCCGACAAAGTAACTGGTGGGCTAGAACTCCTGACTTTGTTGTTTTCAGTCCAATTCTTATTCTCTAGAGCCACTGCATTCTGTTATATATAACAGTACTATTTACTAGAAAGTTTTCTGAAACTTGCTTAATACTTAATTCTTATTCAAAATATTCTAATTGTCCCTAATCTGTTTGCTTGATCCAAAAAAAGATCCACGCATTGCTTTCAGTTCTTTCCTGTTAACCACCAGATTAATTTTGACTCATGGTGACCACTGTGTGTCCGAGTATAACTGTGCTCTATTTGTTTTGTTTTGTTTTTAAGTAGATCACCAGGCTTTTCTTCCTAGGCACATGTAGATGGACTGGAACCTTTAATCTTTCACTTAGCAGTCAAACATGGTACCAATCTGCACCACCCAGCTAACTTACCTTTTCATGTAGGACAGTGAGTGCCCTTTCTCCTTTTTTCCATTGACCTGTTGAAGAGATCAGTTGAAGTGTCCTTTAGAATCTCTCACCTTTTAGGTTTGATTGCTTTGTGATACTGTTTGATTAATTCCTTTATTTCCTGAAAACTAGAAGTTAGATCTACAGACTTGGTTAGAGTCAAGTATTTTTACAAATAATGCTTTGTAGGTGATGCTTTGAGTTACATTTTGCATCATATTAGGTTGCATATAATACCTGTTTATTGACAAAGAAAGATGCTAAAGTCAATTACTCCATTGGAAAGTTTTGTTTTCCTTCCTGCACTCATATAATTTTGTGGGTTGATATCCAGCACTCAATGAATATTGAGTTGATTATTAGTGTGTTAATGGTTTTAGCATCCCTTGAGAATTGTTGCTTGAATTGTATTTGGGTGATTGTTGATGTTAATGTACTATAGAGTTGATTCCCACTCACAGCGACCCTGTAATTGGGTTTCCGAGACTGTAAATCTTTACAGTAGTAGAAAGCCTCATCTTTCTCCCATGGAACAGCTGGTAGTTTTGGACTGCTGATTTTGAGCAGTCAAACTCGTAGGCACTACGCTACCATGTTATTGGTAAGTGCCATCTAGTCGATACCGACCCAGAGTGACCCTGTATAAGGTTTCTGAGGAGCAGCTGGTGAGCTTGAACCACTGATCTTGCAGTTCAAATGACTTTACAGTCTATGCATCAGCCTGCAGCGCCACACCAGGACTCCATGCTACCAGAGCTCTTTTCAGTTATTAGTGTGTACAAAGTTTTCTAATCCTGTAGTTTCTTTCTGGAAAGAGTTTCCCGTTGTTAACTTGGGCTGTTGATTTACCTTGAAATATAATTCTGTTTCCTGGGAAGGGCATGAAGAATGCTTCTTTTCCTGAAATAGGCAATTATGAGAAATGGTGTAAAAACTACTGCCAATGAAGACAAGAGAAGCTCTTGTTTAGTTATAGGAGCCCTGGTAGTGCAGTGGTTAAAGTGCTCAATTTGAAAGCAGAAGTGAGCCATTGGAACTCACCAACCACTCCACAGTAGAAAGCAGAGACTGTTTGCTTCCCTAAGGATTATAGGTTCAGAAACCAAAGGGAGCAGTTACACTTAGAAAGATCTTTAAGACATTTGTTGATTCTTATTGGGTGGCGAGGAGGTGTGCTTCTTAAACTTTATTTGGTTTGTTTTTTAGTATTAGGACCTCCTAGAATTTGTTTCTGTTAAGAACTTTTGTGATTAAATGAAATCTCTTTATTTTTTATGCTCAGATTGTCCCATCTTTAAGCTCCTGCTGTGTCTTTTTTTTTTTTTTTTTTAATGTTTTATTGTGAATTGTGTGGTAATCTACACTGGGAGAACATCAGCTCTACATTCATTCCATCATCCATCATTTCATTGGCATAGTTATCATCCTGTCCATGCATCCTCACCCAACCAAGGGGTGTACCCTGTAAACCTGCACCCTCCTCCCACCACAGTCATCAGCCCCTTTCCATCTCCTGATCCCAAGCCCCCAGCCCCACCATCTCTTGAGTTTGTCTTTTCTGCCTCCATCCCAGAGTTCGCTGCCTCTCTGGGTAGGATTCCGTTCTTCGCTCTTCTCCATTGATGGTCCCAGGGTCCTCTGCTCTTAGACTGATAAATCTATCACTCCCCTCTTTGTTACAAAATGTCCATCTTTAGATTTCCAACCCTCTCAATCAGTCCTGATAACAGTTATTCACCATTGCGTCACAAGAGACCCATCTATATTTCATTTCTTCAGCCCTTCCTGGACAGGCTGGACACTACTCACTGGAGACTCCACCTTCCTCCACGCCCTCTGGATCTAGGTTCCCTCTTGGAAGCTTGTAAGCCAGTCACTTCTTGCCTTTGTATCCCTCCCCCCATTTCGGGTAGCCAGTGTCTAAGTTGCCCATCTCTGTCTACCCTTTGTGTGGAGGGGGTGGGTATAGTTCTTGCAGCAGGGACTTGTTTCCTCTTTTGAGCGACTGCATTCATAGGTGTAGGTCATGTTGATCGAATTGTATCAGATGATGCTTTTTTTCCCTCTTCTTTCTTCTTCGGGTTGAGCTCTGTTTATCCAATCATTGAAGTCCAGTCAAATGGGCATCATCTGCAAGTGTGGGTGTTCTTACGTCTGTCCAGCCTCTTTTTATCGGCTGGCCGCCCTGCTCTCCACTCTAGACCTCTGTGGCTGTGTCACTGACCCTGAGCCCATGAGTCCCCAGATGTTGCCTCGCTACTGGCTAACCAGGTCTCCATCCAGATTCATAGTAGTTTGCTGAACGATGTAGGGCTTAGCTCGCCCCTTCGTTGATGTTCTTCGGCCACTTCCCCTTCTGGGTGGCATGCGTGGTTGTCAGTCAAAGTGTATATTTCCCTTGTGTCTTAGTCTTGGAAGAGAATTTGCACTGAGAG
>NW_006408815.1:1604307-1604832 GCF_000296735.1 Chrysochloris asiatica | reverse complement strand
TCTCTTATGCTGGTTTTCATCTTAAAATTTACTTTGTCAGAGATTAATATGGCGACCCCTGCTTGTCTAGTGTTACAGTTGGCTTTGTAAATTTTCTTCCATCCTTTAACTTTTAGTCTGCTTTTGTCCTTGTATGTGAGGTGTGTCTCTTGCAGGCAGCATATTATCCATTCTGCCACTCTCTGTGTCTTCACTGGTGCATTCAATCCATTGACATTCAGTGTAATTATCGATAAGTATGATTTGATTGCTGTCATTATGTTACTTTTTTGGCAATGTTGATCGTTCTTTGGTTTTGCTTTCTTACTTGTGTTGGCTTTATGTCTTCTGAGTTGTTTTTGGTCGGTTTCCTCCTAATTTCTCTGTTCGCTTGATCTACTTGGGAATTCGTTGTTGTGATATGTTGTGGAGTGTTAGCTTTCTTTGGGGTTACTTTGTAGTCTACTAACTTCTCTCTGCATTTAGGATACTCCATTGTAACCTGTAATATATCTGGCATCCTCACCACCCGGGCTTCCATTGCTG